>NC_050180.1:3019415-3161915 GCF_008315115.2 Sander lucioperca | reverse complement strand
ACTCCTCTGTTATTTACTCACTAATATTGTTGTGGAAACACAATAAGCATGGAAACTAAATGCACACTTCCTGCATTACTGCATTACTTCATATACTAAGTTACTCCTCTAGTAAACTAGTATTCATATGAAATAAAACAATAAAACATTGAGACCATTCAGCAAAGGACGCTGGGATATAACCAATTCAACACTGGTTGCTATGGACTCGTCACTAGGCTTCCTCAGTCATTGTATATTTTAGCACATAGGTAAAGCTGCCAAAGCTGAATATTATATTCCAAAACACATATGTTTATTTTTAAAGCAGATTTTGAATTACATTGTAACAATTTAACAATTCGCCCTTATGAAATCCAATCATGGCACGGCTGTCTTGGAACGCAATAGACAGACGCTTAAATTCAACTAAAATTTAATAGTGACCAATCAGTGTTGGATCTAAAGTCTGTTGAGATGCCTCTCCAAACTCACCATAAAACGTTAAGACACGTTGAGAAAAAAGATCTGTATTTTCCACAAACAGAGTCACGGTGTATCCAGCAAGGCCGATATGAGCGTCCCATTCACCAGCCAGCTCCAAACAGGTGAACGAGGCCTCTCCACTTCGCCGTTTAAACAAAGTGGAATAAACGTATAAAAGTCCAAATCTACACAAAACCCGCAATCAGTTAGTAAGCTGACATCACATTTATATACATGGCATTTAGGAAACCTTTATTGCAACGTTGGCACGGCAAGATGTCCAGACTAGTGCAACAGTAACTTTTGTTTTTTGCGTCCTGCTGCTCCCATCGTCAGCCAGGTAATATTTTTTGTACTAAAGCATTATATGAAATCTGATGTATTACCTACCACCATTTAGTTGTTTTGTGTTATTTAAGATATTTATAAAATATCTGGTCATGCCCAATATAATTAATTATTCCACTCATTTTTTAAACAATGCAATTACCCGTTTCAGCCACCAGGGGGGCAGTGCTCCCTCTGCCCCCCTGCAAACTCATGGGTCAGACCCATCTGGTAACGAAGGAGGGCCGAGACTAAGAGTTACATGAAAAAATATGCACCAAACAAGCCACTTTGAAATTTGCTTTTTTCATGAATACAAAAGTTGGATGACGCCCCCTCCTAGACTAAAAAATGTTAGGTGACCCTCCCCTCAACTCCTCGGTCCTCGGCTGAACCGGAAGTTGTTCTGTCCCTCCTCGCTGAAGGCCGTCTCAAAGCTCTTATTTCTGCCCTGAGTTCAATTTGATTTAATAAAGTATTGTTTATACATTTAACATGGTGTTGTCTCCCTCCTTGTCATGGCCTGGCTCAGGTGAGAATTTAACACCATGTTAAATGTTTAAACAATACTTTATTAAATCAAATTGAACCAAATTAACTATATACAAAATGTGATGTTGACATCAGTGGAGTCAGTGACATAGGGTGTGCATGGGTGGCAGAGGTGAGAGTGTGCTGGAGTTGTAAAGTGTGAACTTAGCAAAAGGCAAACCTATGACAACATAATCAAATCAAACCTTGGTGTGCCAGTGGAGACAGCCAGAGCAGAGAGAGGGAGAGACATAAGGCTAACCCTCAGCACACCGGCTGACCTGAGTTGTTCTAATTAGTGACCTAAAAACAGGAGGCACAGGTTAGAAAAACAACTCCACAATGTCAATAACATAAACACTCAAATAACACCACAGGGACATCACATCCCTATTATGTTTGACCTGTTCACTCCCTCCCTGCTCATTGGCCCCTGTATTTAATGTCCTCTGTTCTGTTCAGTCCTTAGCTTCATCTCATGGCCCTTATATGATAGCCCCTCAACTCCTCGGTCCTCGGCTGAACCAGAAGTTGTTCTGTCCCTCCTCAGTGAAGGCCGTCTCAAAGCTCTTATTTCTGCATCGAGGAGGGATCATCAAGGAGATATAGGCGAGGATACACGAGAGCAGCCTTCCTGGAAGCCGTGCAGCTGAAGGAGTTGCTAACTCCGCCCATACAGCTGATGTATTCATGTGACGCTTCAGAGGAAAGGACGTCTCATCCCTCTAAAACACATTTTCTCGTTGCCTCTCTCCTCCTATGATTTCCTCGCATCTCTCCCGGGCCTCCTTGGTGGGAGGGACTACGACGTGAGGATGGGAGGCAAGTGGAGGAGTCAAGGAGGCAATTTAAGACATGAGAAGCACCCCAGGTCATGTCATCGTCGTCTTATGCAGCGTGTTCCTGCTCGTTCCCTGTGTTTGTTCTTCGTATCCTCGTGTAAGATCTTTTCAAGCCGTTTTGGATTTTATTATTTTGGATTCTGTTGGTTGTATTAAACACTTTCACATAATCACTTCCTGCCTGTGTCGTGTATTTGGGTCCAGAACTTTTCCTGCCTCGTCACTCGGCCTGTCGGGACAACTATCACTTTCCTCTATGCTGTCATTCTGCTGCATTTTTTTCTACTTTTTGACCACTGGCCCACATCTCTCCAACCATCATCCTTCCCTCCACCTACTTCCATTTCTCCTGTCTTACTTCCTGATCCATCACTTCCATCTGCCATCTACTGTCCGTCTCCAGCCCGGTCCGCCAAACCGCCCCAGGTTCTCACCCTGTGGTCCAAATCAAACTGCACGTAAACCTTCAACATGAAACTACCTCGCGCCAAATTCTTCAGATTATACGCAGTCGAGGGAGATCCTTGTCCTCCAGCCTTCCTTAAGTACAGGGGGCGGGGCCACCCACTAATGATCAAATCAGAAGGCCCTAAGACAGCCAACGTCAACTGGTGGCCCGCGGGCCTCTTCCGGCCCGCCAAAGCGTTTGTCTGGCCCGCAGAATAATCATGAATTCAGAAAATGTGAAGAGCAAAAAATGTGTTCTGTTATTTAGCATTTCAAGCATTTACAGCAGGTAACATTACACAGGTAGAGCACAAACCCAGCCCCTGTTTTTGCATCTCTATTCACACGCCGGGATTCTGTACAGCGATGCCTGCGCTCCACACACACAGCTGAGCCGAGATGTGTGTCTGTTAAAACACGCTCCACCTGACTGGGAACGATACAAAGAGGATTACCAATGGCCGCTGGGGCAGATCAACTCACGCTAGTCTCGTTACTGGAAGTAGGCTACAATAAAACCTTTGTGAGTAAAAAGTCAATACTTATCAATGCACTCACCTGTATAGACAGGCAGAAATATGTAGAAAGCATATTTCAATCTGCTCTGTCTGCTCAGTCCACTCTTGTCCACCGCGCTGTTTTACGCGAACACAGCTCTACTCTACAAATAGAGAATTTTTACAAACAAGCTAAAACAAAAGCTGTCTGTTTGTAGTCTAACTGTTTATCTTAATTTGCTGGGAATCTTGAAATTTGGACAAATTCTTATGAATGTAACTGCTGGCTGAACGAGCCATCCTCTCCGCTGGAGCGGTAACCTATGGATGTATTATAAGACCAAAACAGATGCATATGGCTACTTAATATGCATGTGAATGACGCGATCGTTATGTTCGCGTTCTTCATTGTTGATGATGATGATGGTTGTTTTATTTTGCAACAGCATCGTTTCATTGCAAATGGGGCATACATGATGAATGCATAGCCTGCTTATCAGTCCATTCATCATTCACCATTACCTGACAACAGCCATTTCTTTCTGCAAGCATTTTCCACCAATCAGGACACTGCATCCTACAACCATGTTTTCTAATCACAGACTTTAACCATCACTCCTCAGTGAACTGCCTCCTAGTCTGAGATCTTTTTCTAGTTAAAGAGCTGGTTATCATTATGGAGTTTCCATGTTTTTTAGGAGTTTGCTCACACTAATACATGTAAAAAAAAATTAATATAGCATTAATTCAGTAAGAAAGTGAAAATTTCAAACAAGAATAGCCCCCGGAGTGTCTGCTTAGAAACATTCTGGCCCTTGGAAAAATGTAGTTGATGACCCCTGCCTGCGGTTACATACCACATCATAGTTGATACATAGTTGTTCCAGTTGGCAAATAAGAATTACGTAACGTTACTTGCTATCGTTAGCTTTCCAAGCAAAGTAATGTATAGTCAGGTTCTTACCTTCATATCTCATGTCCATCAAAACAAGAACATATGGGATGTAAGTCAGGAGAGCTGGATACCGAACTTTGATCATTTTAGGCACCGACCAAATTGCCTCCATAGCATCGAGTATCGAAAACGAAAAGTGGCTCCAATACAAAATTTCAATAGGAGTAAAACCTATATGAGCAAATCACATCAGGGTCAGTGAACCAATAAGCATGCAGCATGCTTTAATAATGCTGATGATTGGCTGTCTACATGTCAGAGAAGCTCTGTCTTATGAGAGTGTGTCTCACATAGGGTTAAAGGAGCTGAAAAAAAAGATTTGTAAGGTTGTCATATTTTTTTAAACAGGTTTTATAAAAATGGTATCAAAAAATAGTATCATTCAGGAACAGATATCAAAGTCACAGCACTGGTATGGTATCAGTACCAGTACTGAACATTTTTGAATAATACCCAGCCCTACTTAACAGTTTTCAATACTGAGTGCTACACATTACAGTTGGTACTCACACAGAGGGCGACATGTTCCTTTATCACGAACACACACACACACACACACACACACACACACTTTGACTAACCCCACACACACACTGCCCTGCTGCTGTAAACACACAGAGCACCAAATGTGGGTTAATTGTCAATTGTTCCAGCTCCTTCATTTAAAGGGAGTTACAAGTAAAAGCTTCTTTGAAATGCATTTTCTACAGAAAGTCAAGAAAAAATCTACCTTCTTGCCAATTTTAGAGTATGGAGATGTGTTTTACAGACACTCGACAATGTCCCTGTTGAAATCTTTGGATTCTGTGTATCATTCAGCACTGAGATTTATAACCCATGCCAAGTACTCTACCCATCACTGTGTATTGTATGAAATGGTAGGTTGGCCCTCACTCAATACAAGAAGGCTCAAACATTGGTTGACCTTTGTGTACAAATCAATAACGGGACACACTCCTTCATATTTAACTACACTCTTAACATCTAGTAGATCTGAACATAATCTAAGATCAAGTACATACGTACTGTATGATGTTCCACAAACTAAAACAGAGTTCGGAAAAACTGCTTTTTGTTACAGTGCTCCAACTACATGGAATGAGTTACAAAATCAGCTAAAATTGCAGGTTTTAATTTCACATACTGAATTCAAGTCCCGCCTACATCAAATATATCAACATGTTTGCGCTTGTTTTTAAAATGTGATTTTCTGTTTTTATTTTCTTATTTGTTATTGTGGTCCATCCCTGTCTGTTATTTATTGTATGTTAAGTGTATTTTTATGTGCTGCCTTCTTGGCCAGGGCTCACTTGTAAAAGAGATTTTAATCTCAATGTGATTTTTCCCTGGTAAAATAAAGGTTAAATAAAAATACTATATCAATGTGCTTCACACTAAATAATTATGAACAAAATAAAATAAGACATGAATAAATATTTTAAAACATAATGAAAAATAATTCATCCCCTGCCCACCCACCAACAAACAACCTAAACATACCCACCCACACAGATTGAGACAAAGTAACAATGTGATAAGTTGTGTAATGATTTTGCTGTACCATTGCATGTTTAAGTTGGTGTTTATGCTGTAGTATGTGTTGTGCCCGTCATTGTCAATTTCCTTTTATTTATGTTTTCTGCTTTGGCAATATAGGCAATGTCTTGTCATGCCAATAAAGCTCTTTTAATTGAAATTGAGAGAGAGAGAGAGAGAGAGAGAGAGATAGATAGTCACAGGCCTGATAGAACACATAGGTCTTCAGTTTGCTTTTTTTGGTTCTTGAAGGACCCCACAGCAAATGTTAAAATTGCCAGTTTTAAAGTTGTCAGGAGATACAGAGAATGTCCTGCCTGTTAGACAGGAAGAGAGCCAGTCAATGACACGGCTGGAAAGGCCAAGTTGACGGTGTCAAAGACAGGTCAGAGCTAGTAATACTGAGATGGAAGGTTTGTATGTAACACTGTTGATCTTTAGATCATACTACATACTACATACATTATATATGATATACAGTGTTGAGGCTACGTACACATCACAACAGTGTCACCCAGTGCAGTCTCACCCCAAGGAGGCAGTGTGTCGACACAGACCCAGCCTCGTACAGGTTCAGGCTGTGGATATACAGAGAGAGGAGAGCAACCTGTGTCTGGAACTCAGCATGTGTGTGTATGAGAATCCACAGTACACACACAGTAAAGTCGCTCATTTTGACACCAAGGTTTGGTAGAAGAGGTGATTTATTTCATTTGAATGATTGTCCATTAACAAGGGTGCTGTAGATGCAATAGTTGGTAGATGTGAGGCCAGGGACACACTGACATCACTGCTTCGTCCACACTCACGTCACCAGTACACTGCTAAACAATATGCTTATATACAATATATATTATATACAAGTTACAACAAAAAGGCAAGACATGAGGCAATGCAGATTGAAAATTGCAATAAAGGATGACTGGATCAAGCTTGAGGAAATGAAATCATAAGTTGACTAGATAGCTTTCTACACGCTCTGTAAGACTTGGAGGGTTTTTGCATTTAAGTGATTGTGCACTCCTTAGTCTTTCAAATATGTTACTTTATTGAACATCCTGCCTTGAATTCATTTGTTTTGTTGACATTTTTCCTATCACATTCTACAGTTTGAACACTTGCTGTCTCAAAATGTCACCCATACTTCTCAACATTGCAGAATCAGGAAAAGGCAGTTTGTTGTGATAAAGCAGATAAAAGTGATGGAAGTTGTTTATTTAACTGTACAAGTACACAGAGCACAGACAGCCCTCGCTCTGCTGTATCTATTCACAAGATATGTTTGCTAAGCTGTGGCCATTCAGGGAAAGCTCTGGCTGAATGTAGAAGTGTAGAAGTGTGTAGATGAAGTTGTGTTACAAGTTTCCCCCTCAAAACATAAAACCCCCCCCAAAAAAAACATGAAAGATGAGTGTGAGGTGGATATAATATAGCTCCAATGATAAATGAGGAAAATATATTTGATACAAATAAAATATGTCATAAGAACAAATAAAACTACAATGGCACGCATATTCTATAAGAATCATAAATGGCTTCAAATGCTTGTTAAAATGAAAACAAGATTCCCTCAGAGACATTAAGTCTGACTGATTAGATGAGAAATAGAAAAACAGAAATGAATGAATTCCTAACTCCATTTTTTTGTTTGACACACCGAAACGCACCACGAACTTCATAACTATGTTTACAGGTTGGAAAATGTTTCATTTCATGTGAAGAAATTCCACGAGTAGCTGCGTTGGATGAATTGTTGGACATCAACAGCGATCCCTGTTTACGGTGAACTAGCCTGTTTAAAGGTGAGGCTGGAACAGGCTACAGCAGGAACCACCACGAGGAGTTTTGAAAGGACTTCTAAGAAATCGTCTGTGGGGGTCTGCTCTTGTTCTTGGTGATAGTTTTAAACTACCACTTGGCACTTTATGACACTCTGTGTCCTATTCCTTCTTTGTGTTAATGCCCTTAGTGCGTCTCAATGAGATTACCTGTATACAAAAAGTTAAATAAAAATAAAGTGGATTTCTCCAGTTCTTCTAATCAGCACATACGTTTGAGCAAAATGTTAAACAACAGAACAATGAATGAATCACAACGTCAGTAGGTCTTACCTGGCACTGCCAGACTAATAGCTATAGTGTCTGGAACCACTCAGTTCATTTCAAATTTCCACGGGGCGTTACATCGCTGCAGACCAAATTGCCTCTGGGCGCAACCGAATAGACCTACTACAACCAATCACAGCAACAAAACGACATAGCGCTGAGCGACACGTGCAATTTGAGGCGGTGCTCCGTTTTGAAGCAGGAAAAAAAATGGCAGCCCGGGTCAAAAACGTTCTTAAATGAGGAGCTAATCAATACACTAAAATGTGTTCCTTAAAACTATATGCAATACAATAACAGAGTCTTGATTCATATATGAGCAGCACTGCCTAGTTTGACAGTTTGATCAGAGTTTGGCGAGTATGGTGCAGTATACCAGTTATGTTCAGTAACTATGTTCGGTAACTACATGGCGCTCCTCTGCCAGTCACATGAGTTAAATGGTTGTGATTGGTCCGCCGGGTTTCTGGCCGGCTGGAAATCTGCCTGAATGTGAGGGGGGGGTTTACAGGCCAGGTCTTACTCTTAACTGGCAATGACCAGCACTGCCAGCGGTTCTGTTGAGTTGTACTATCCTATAGGTGTCTCTATTATTTTGCCCATCCCATTTATATCAATGAGAATAGGCTATATAACAAACAGCTGTCAGGAAGACAATACAGTTCAATGGCCACAAAAACTGAACTTTTAAACCTCCATTAAGGAGGGCTTACTGCCAACAGCAGCTGAGTGTATGTGCTTCCGTTTACTACTGATGTCAATTATGTTTTGGAAGAAATCACTGCACTCTCCTGTAGGTGCAAAACGGACAAGAGGCAGACTTCATTCAAAGCCTCCCACATCTTGCAACGACTTGCATCCACGTCCACTGTTGGTGTCAGTCGTACCTTCTGTAGTCACTTCATTTGACTTCATCTGCTTATGTTTATTTAATAAGGGCTGCACGATATGACCTAAAATCCAAATCATGATTAATGGCACATTCTACCTCGATAACGATAAATGATTGATAATTAATCACGTTGTGTTAAATCATCTCTTTCTGAAGCCAAACTGTTCCCAGACGACGGACACTGCAGTTTTTTGGGCACAAGTTGCTCAGTTGACTGGGACTCGGTGTTTGAGTTATCCTCCATGAAGCTTTCCATGCGGCTGACTGGTACAGCATCAGAAGTTCGATGTCAATACATTTTCGATTAATCGTCAAGCCCTATATTTAATGCTACCTAATTAGCACCTTTAGGCTACTTATGTGAACCCATTAAAGCACAATGACAGTAAAACCATGATTTGACTCTGAAAATCATTATTAATGCAGACTAGGCTTCATATATACACTCATAGATACGCAATGTCTAATTTATACTATGCAAACCATCTTTCTGCAGAGCTGCAGAGATGGTTGGCCCCACAGCTCCCAGAGAGAGGCTCGTCTCAACATGGGACACCAAAGATGCCGCAGAAGTTTGATTGGACATCAGAGCCGGAAGGTGGGATTTCAGGACAGTTGTGGTCCCAACATGCATCAGCCCACATAGACGCACAGCAGCAGAAGTATAAATTTAGCTTGTCCTCTCACCCACATTTAGTCAGATTAGAGGGACCTTTCAACCATTCACAGCATGAAGGCTAAGACTGTGGCTGTTGGAGATGAGGGAAAGGAAATGTACAACATTAAAATCAGGAAGGAACCGTAGGCGACATGAGGACCTGCATCTGTAAGACCGTGAAAACCGCATGTATCCTCCTTGGCAGTTGGAAACATCACAGCACATTGTTTTGTTCCCGTGTGAGTCGGTCACACATTATCTTCTTTTTCCACACTTTTCTTCTTATTTTTAAATAACGGTTTCCTCTCATTTCACAGTGACAGCTGGAGAAAAGGCACACTGCACATTTTCCACAAACCTCTACCCCTATCCTTCCTCATCCTCGCGTCATGCTCTTCTCAACAAACGTCTTTTTCGTGTGCGTGCCTTGCCTTCATACACACATGTCAACAACGCCCTCGTCGGTGATCAGAAGTCGAGTCTTGAGCCCTGGAGCCATGTCCTTCATCTTCACCTGCTCCAAGTCAAGGAAACCCTGCCCGGAGTCTTCGTCCCCCGAGGACGACTGAATGCTGTCGGGCTGCCTCAGGCCCGAGCTGCACCCTGTGGAGTACACTCCTGAGTCTCCGCTGCCGCCGCTGCCCTGGCGACTGTGTCTGCCACTGGAGACATAAAGGGGAAGGTACAGTCATTCTATCACTTGCTGGCAAAAATATACAATGCAACACACGTAATTATATGTGAACACTGAGGTGAAAGACAGAAAGCCATTTAAATATAAAACCCCTTGAAAATGTTGGGGGTTTCCCACAGGATTGTGTGAGACTGTGTTGGGTGGACCTCGGAGCCTCTAGGGGGCTCGGGGGCTCGCTCCCCCAGAAGAAAAAAGTGTCCATTTCAAAGTTAAATGCATCATCGTTGTCTTGACGCACTTTGAGAGCAACATTAAATGGCTAGATCTATGAAGAACTGTGTGCTCTTGTAAACTGTTGAATCATAAACACATTGCTTGTATAGATAAGAATGGTGATGACACGGCAAAAAGTCACACCCACAAAGCATGGTCAACAAGACGGAGTTTAAAGCAGTTCAAAAGTCTTGTGAGTCTGTTGTCTGAAGTTTGCTGGTAACCAATGCTTACAGCACTTTGTGTTTCTATAAATGTCACTATTCCAAGGTACAGATGTGGTCCTTTATGATATGGGGATGCAGTAGAAATGCTTGATTTTTAGTTTGTATCTAGTCTAAATTGTCCTTAAATGAAATTCAGTCACTGTCAGGATTTGTTTCCAGCAACCCATCATCAAAGAGTAAAAGTAATTTCTCTCACAATGTAGAGGGATTTCCTAATTCATAAGGGACACATGTAACATGTTTTAAACTTCCTGTGAATAAAATACATATACTGTATGTATTTTATACTCTGTGTTAACACCTTATTTTGAAAAGCGGACGTAGTCTCATGTGTGTCCTGGGCCGTTTCAATGCATTTACAGTAAAGGTCAGAATACAGAGGCACTCCAATTTTAGCGGCGGTATTTGGACATGGGACATGAGAGTGATGGCTAACTTGATGCAGAAACATCACACGCTGCCTCTGGACCACCCGAGAAGCTCAGAGGACAGGATAAGACCTAGGTTGGCTGATCGCCGTCTCTTGCATCTCTGTGGTCAAACCCCTCACCACCAGAGACAGACACAAGTGGAGCGGAGCCAAGTCTCAGCAAGTAGAGCACACGTAGTGATATTGCTCGCGGAGCAATATTTGTAAACTTATTTAAATTAAATTATTGGTTTACTTTTTACTTTACTGGCTGCTTGTATTTCCTGGCCCCGCGTAACGTTTTACCTTTAATGTTCTTATGAGAAGAATATTTTGGCTATGAGGCGAACACGTGACACGTGAGCTGATGTAGCATCAGAGGTGAACCCACCTGCTGTCTGACGGGGGCACCGGCAGGGCCTCAGGGGGAGGGATGTGGATTTCCAGGACCGGTGGTTTTGGACAGACGGTCACCTTATCACACAACAGCTCCGAGTTGGAATCCGGGGTGAGGAGGCAAGGAATGTCAGACTCAGATGAGTCACAAAGATACTGGGGGGAAGACCGGGGTGAGGAGGAGGAGAGAACAGAGATCGAAATGAGACTGAAACTGAATATATCAACTTTAGTGAGATTAAATTCTGACGTGCAAATTCTTCATTGACTTATAATCAACGGGGTGGATACTCTGCTGCTATATCAAGTGGCTAGCTGTACAGTACGTTCTTTCACTAACACCAAGCAACACAGCCTTCCTGTGCTGCATTTAAAAGGTAACTACTGTTGTTTTTCAACCTGGACCCTATTTTGGATGGAGTCTGGTGGGTTTAGTGCTAGTGATCTCAGAGCTGTTTCTGGTTAAACAGAAAGGTCTCAAAGAGGTTTTAAAGGTCTATCTCTGTAGGGATCCTTTCCATAATGTTGTCAGACACTTACAGCATTCACGCTTAATACTGGACCAATGTCAAAGATTGTTGTTCCCATCAGTCACTTAGACACAAAACATAGGAAAATAGGGTTGAAAAAAACAGTAGTTACCCTTTAATTCAATTGGCCAAATAGATGACAATAAAACCCATGTTCTCAAAACGACAACTATTTTGACTTTACATATCAGAAATGTTAACAAACTAGATGTGCCTGCTGTGTGCACAGAGCCAAAGCTGTGGCTTCATACCTGGAAGTGTGGCGGCAGCTGGTTGGAGGGGTAAAACGTCGCCTTAACAGTCTTGAAGAACCAAAAGGAGCTGCAGATTATGACTAGCACCAACAAGAAGCAGATCACCAGAGAGAGCAGGAAGTAGCCCAAGATCTGCCACCACGGAATGGCACCTGTTGAAGTGTGACACGTACATAGATCACATCAAATTTGAGTAGAGTTGCATGTTGCTTCTGTTATCACCTACATACACTCTCATGGTTACATACAAACTTGAATGTGTAGCTTCTGTTATACTCCTTTCCCACTGGCCAAAAACCCACTTACAGTACACCCACTAACATCTGGCTTCTGTCTGCAGTGCCAAAGGCTACAATCAGCATTTACTCCCAGGACAAATGACTCTGCAGTAGGCACGGGTATTTATCGACAGTGATGGATACAGGACACCCAGTGTGGACACCGTCTTCTTAAATCTTAGCGATGTTAATCCAATACACTTTTTGTCAAATTCAGCGAATATCTCCTCATGTTCACGCTCTCTACTTTCTGTGTGCGCTGAGACTGTGGCAGAGACAGCCCTGGCTGTGTAAATGGAAAACAAAGAGAAATGTCACTTCTATGTCAAGATGAAACTCGGCAATCAAAACGCAACAATCCTTTTTCAAAATGGCATTTTTGAATTACTCTTTAAAAGCAGCAACAACACACTGATGTACTTTATACAAATCACTGCTCTCTTTAGTACTTTGTATACCTATTTTCCCATACAGGCTTCTGTGAGATTTTTCAGTACAGAACACTTTAATGATCGCACAAATAGAAAGGCATCAGAAACAAATATATACAGTTTATTTTTTCCCATTGCAGGTTTTTACAACAAACACAAAGAAAAGTAGATTTACAGTACAGTAATCAATACAATGTTACTGTAAACAAACTAACTAAATACTGAAAAAAATAATTGTGGTAAAATTATAGTGCAATGGTAAACAAAAAAATGTTTTGTAAAGGATGTGGTGGCTGGTTTCTGGATCCTGCCTTCTGTTAGGGTCTGGCCTCCTACTCTTCTCTCTTCCTCTCGCTCTGACTGCCTCCATGTTTGCAAAGTTCTCACAAAAGTTCTATTTGTAGTGCTGAGGCTCAGACTGACTGAAATTGGCAACACTAGATAGTTCTTGAACACCAGACAGTGTTTTGCATTTTGAAGAGATCTCGATATCTCCATGTATCACGATGCATCACGATGCGTCAAATACATTTTTCTATTAAAGCCATATAGGATATTTAATTCATAGCTTTTCAAGCTTCAAAAACCAAACATTCTGCAGTGCTCTAATACTAAATAAATTGGATACATAAAACTACAGCACTGAGCACATGGCACTTCCTGAATGTGCAAAACATACCAGAATATGTAAATAGAAAGTTTGTTAGGCATACATTAAATTGTAAACAGAAATAATCGATTATGGCCCGGCCGATTATCGATGCAGCATCGTCCATGTCCAAGATTCGATGCATCGGTTATTTGATTAATTTCAACACCTCTATTTTAGGCATTATTGTTTGTGATTAAAAAAGTGTTACCTTCGGTCTGCATGCAGTGGGGTGAGGTGAAGCTGCTCTTCTTGTTGAAGAAGTCGTAGTGTGACTGGACGCTCACACAGTACCAGGTCCAGGCCTTCAGGTCCGACAGAGTCACCACGGTGGCCTTGCTAGCCAACGTCTGGGGTTCTAAGGCCTGAAGGAGAGGTGAGACCTTTAGGAAGGCTACTTCATTTCATTTATTCATGAGCCAGCACACTACAGTTAAACCCAAAGTTTGAAAAGAAATCTTTCAGCACAGATGTCATTCAACCACATCATTATTACATATTTTTCATTAATATTTCATTAGGATTAACTAACTGATGAATGATGATCATTTCTACCCCAGTATTAAATTATTTTTTTAATGTTCATTGTAGTAAATCGCCCACTTCTATGCATGTCTGTTTACCCCTGAACACTATATTGAAAAGGCTATAATAACAGTCAGATCAGATCAGAGTCACTTCATAGCTGTCGTGCATTAGTGTGACCACAAATGTCTGGGCGGACAGATTTTTTGACATTGATGGTGGTTTATTGAGATTAATGCTCTGTATGTAAACAGGACTTTGGTTTTCTCCTTTATCCTCATTCAAATATGGTGATTCTGTTAAGCAAATAACAGCCAGCAAGCGTGAGAGCAAATACGATAAACAGTGGTGGCTCAAAGGTCTGCGGTCAAAGATGGCGTTGTGTCACAGTGTGCCAGGACATGGTGAAGCAAGGTGTGTGTTGCTGTCCCTTACCGTCACTGGCCTACATTTGCAGTATTGCTACAATAACACCGTCTTAACAATAAGCTGGAATGGAAGTTTCTCAAACAAATAGCTTCATGGCTGGTTCCTCAAAACACCAGTCAACTCTCACAGGAGATGTGCAGGCCAGGCCAGAGGAACTGAGAATCTGAGCTGGTGGAAATTTGGTGTCTCTCATTAGGGCTGCACGATATATAAAAAAAAAACATTGCAATATTTTTCTTTTCTGCAGGTATAGCATGGGCCAAGGAAGAACCCATTACATTCTGGAACCGACTGATTTCCTGGGCGGATACCATAGACAGTGAAATAAATGGACACAGCGACGCCACAGACTTCGACGGAGACCAGTGAAGTCAATTAGAAGCACTTTTCCGGTGATGGTTGAGCGTGCAGAGGCTGCGCAGCTGCTGCGCAGACTCAAACTGAGCTTGACGACGTAAATGTGCCGTGAGCAACCTGTCTGAAAGTTGGAAGTCTTCTGGTAGCTGTGCCAAGAGAAATCTCAATCATTCTGAATCTTGCAGAGATACCGAAGTATTTCCAATCCATCAAAACGTTGCTGAAATATTTAGTTCCGATACTTTCATGTGGTGTTGGAATAATTGTTCTTATCTTTTATATCTTATCATTTTTATACATCACTCAATCACACCGACAAAGCACGGCAAACAGGACGAGTCTGGTAGGTTGCTGACATCACTGCAGACCCCTGACACTCTGAGTAGCCGACAGTCTGCCCCGGACCGGTTGACAGCCATGCCAGCAGGGAGAGAGGGCATAGCACTGCTCCGGGAAGCGGGGAGCAGGAGCTGTCAGCCGCGAGCCACTTTCACCCAGAGCCTTTCCAAGCTGACCTAGAGCCTAAGCGCTGCCGAGGAAATGCACCCAGCCAGGCAGTGCCGGGGAGAGAAGGGGATCCTCCCACACAGAGCAGCCGTGACCCGAGATACAGTATATCCCCCAGCTGATTGTGCAGATTGCACCCGTTGAGAAGTGTAAAAATATTTTCAGTTCATTATTAAACTGGGCCTGCCTTAGTCTTGCTCTGCCAGACCTTTCTCCAAAGCACTGCAGAGGAGGGTCTGGATAGCCCACACAGCATTCTGGGATGGGAGGAAAACGTGCTAATCGTCTTGGGCTGCGCTAAGCACTGGACGCAGCCCAAGTGTTCAAAAGTAATTTTAGTCGTGCAACAGAAAACTCAGATTGGACAGATAGTCTAGCTAGCTGTCTGGATTTACCCTGCAGAGATCTGAGGAGCAGTAGTCCTCAGAAATCCACTGGAGTTTAAAATTACAACATAAAGAAAGTGGAATCCAGCCAAAAAGAAAGACATCCAGTGGAATTTTCGGCGGCAACGGAGCAATCCCGGAAGTGGATATAGACTGTAAATAATTAAAGGACAACACTAGATTAGTGCTTGATCCCCGGCCTTCTAACCACTAACTTCTCATCCCATAAAATGGATACAGAATGGATACAGAAAACAGGTAGCTAGCGGAGTGATATGGGTTGAGGTGTGTGTTTCTGCCATATCTTCCGCCTCCTGACGTAGGTGAGGGAGGTGTGGGTGGAGTCCTCCAGTTCTCTACAGTTCTGTTCGCTGCGATTCTCCAGAAACTTGGTAACCAACGCCCACTTTTTTATGATGCAGTCAATACCTCTAGAAATGATCCAATGCCCATTTATCTTGTTTCACTCAGAAAGATGTCACGTTACAGAAGCCTCTTAGAAATTTAAAAACAATCTTAACTTAAATATTAAGGATTTTGGGGCTGACCCTGCAAATCATAGGATGTTACCTAAGGCAGAACTAGATAGAATTTACAGGTATCATTTAAAACATACATTATTTCTAAATGCCGAAATGCCCAGTAAAATCTTGTTCACATGACTAGAATGTAAAAAAATATAACACAAAAGCTATATGACATGAGGGCATACTGTGTAAACTCCATGCAAGAACAAGAGGGGGAAAAGAGAAGTGTAAGTTTTCAACTGAGAAACTGGTTTGTTTTTTTAAATAATATACTGTGTATTAATCTCTCTGGAGCACTTGCAATATTAAAGCACATGTGCATGTGAAGGTTTCTAATTACTGTTTATTTCATTTTGTGTATGCTTGGCCTTTATCCAAATCATTTGACATACTCCTTAGCTCTGGGTTATTTCAGAACACACTGTAGTAACCTGCCACTTCCTCGTCAAACCAGTTTGAAGACAGACCGGCAGGCTGCTCTTTTTTACAAACAGCTGGGCGGAAATCCTGGAACCAGAAAAGAACTCACGTACTCTCTCATGTGAGATTCACCTGCCTTGTAGCACAGACAGGAATCACTTCTGCCAGGCATATAGGGCACAAGTAAAAACCAATAAAGCAACACGCCGCTGAACATACGGAAGAGAAACACAGGAAGCAGGTGCTCTGTTAACAGGGCTGATTGTGAGCGTATGACCTGATTATGTGGCTGCTGCAGTCTCAGGGGTTTCAGCAGCTCTCTTTAGGGACTGAAGAGAAATTAGGAAGTGTCAACAGGAGAAACTGTTGGGTATTTTCCTGTTATAACATGTCTGTGTGGATCTTTCCACACTGTAGTTACTGAACAAAGAATCTGTATCTGAGAGTTATCACATAACATAAAGGCTACAGGGGAATTGATGTAAATGATGTAAACGTCTGTGGAAATGCTGATGTATATTCTTCATGTAGTAGAAAAGGCCACTTTCAGACTGCAGGGGAAAAAGGAAGTCCTAAGTCAGATACAGGTCTGATTTTTCAGAGCCTTACAGCCAAGTTTAAAGAAGCTAAAGACTCAAACCACAACAAAGCTGTCGTGGATGGGATCACCTGCCTGTTTGACTGCGAGTCTGACCCCGTTTTGGGTGATAATGCCCAGTTGTCAGCCGTTAGAGCTGCTTGCTTCCACTGCACATCAACGCTGACTTCAGTGGCCTGCATGTTTACTTCAGTATGACCGCGTGCTGCGTGTGATGTCTTTGTTATTGTTCATTTCTGCATGTGTGTTCAGGACTCTATTGGCCACATATAAAAAATAATGTGAACTAGGGATAGACCGATTATCGGGCCGTTTTTTTGGCAGTTTGCAGATTATCTGTAGCGGCATTTTATTTGCCTGATAACCAATGAAGTTAATGAATTAAAAAGTGTTGTACTTTGGCTCGGCTACAGCTCTGTGTCTGTCCCTCTGCTTCAGTTTCACTCATCACTGAGTCTGACTTACTGTAATGTCCCGCCCACAACACTATCTGACTATCTCTTACTGGGGATTATGTTGAAACTTTCTCATTTATTAAATGATTGCTTAGAGCATTTAAACAAAGTTTTAAGTTGGAGTTTGCAACATTTCAAAATCTGAATTTTGACTTAAAGATTTTAATTTTCACTGTAAATGCATAATGTGTTCCAAATACCATCTTACCATCATATCAATTTCATTAACTACTTATAATCATTATCAGTACGTCTCTTTTAAAAACCAGTATCGGTCGATCCCTAATGTCAACAGCTAAACAAAAAAAACTGGATCTGAGCAATGAATCCAAAATGAGCACTAAGGCTTTCAGTGTGAACGCAGTCAAAGTTAGTTCAAAAGAATATAGTAGGCATGGGCCTGGTGTTTGTCAGAGGGATGAGAGTTGGGTTTCCTACCTGTGGGTCTACGGAGCGTTCCCAGTAGAGGATGTGGTAGTTCAGGTCTGGGATATGGTCCTTCATGGAGCTGTTGGTGCTGGTCAGAGGGTCAGAGATGATAATGTCCAGGCCACTTCCAGCAGGAGAAAGATCCACTCTGGATGGAGGACCCACAGCAGCTAGCAGGAGAGAGGAATGGATAGAGGAGAGGTCGTTGGGGCCTTTGATTTTTGAAAGCTTCAATCGCACAAACCTCGTATTCAATAATATAATAAAAAAACAAGTTTTAAATTAAGCTTACTCGTATATTTAACTACAGGAATCTTGTTTCACAATATCATCACATACTAAGTATAGAAATGAAACTGATATTTCATTATTAGTTGATTCACGAAAATTTTTTTGATAATCAATCGATAGTCTTAGTCTTTTACAAGCAAAAATGACAACCTTTCTATTCTCTCTCTCTCTCTCTGTTGTTGAAAACAGCTGAATGAGCATTTTAGAGATAGGCCTTTTTCTATTTATTATAGGCTGTTTATTTAATATACATTTTCATTTACATGTGTTGCAGCTGTGTATTTTAAAACAGGAAAGGAAACCTTGTCTTTGCATTTTATTTTGATCACAATCTGTTTAAATTAAAGTGCATGTGATATCTCATACAGTATGTGATCTACTTACAACTGCACATTTAGCCTACTTTTTAGAAACTACCAAGTTATATATTGTGTATCGCCATTCAGCAGAAAAATACAGAGATATCCTTTTTGGTCCATATCGCCCTGTCCTACCACAGGACCAAACTAAATACTTGATGATGATGCTTAAAACATTTAATGTGATTACAGCAGGGACATCAGTGAAGCAGTTTGCATTGATCTATAAATGATTGTGTGGTTCTTCCAGTATGTGTTATTAGTAATAAACCCTCTCCTTCACCATCTGAAGGCAGCAGGACAAATATGTCGTGAAATCTGCAGCCTCTGATTGGAGAAGTGCTGCTGCAGAGCCATTACACACAGCTGTCAACTGTGTTAACCTGGGTAAAAACATGGCAATCAGGCTGCTACAGAATAACCACACACACACACCTCAACACGCATCAGAATGGCTGATTGTCGCCCGGCTACTCTTAATGTCAGGGTCGTGGGTTCGAGCCCCAAGTTTGAGTAGCTTGTGACACTAGGTAGAGTGGTCGCCCCCTGATCACAAGGTTGGCGGTTCAATCCCACATGTCAAAGTGTCCCTGAGCAAGACACTGAACCTCCAAGTTGCTGTGTGTATAGCTGTCCATTGCTCTTGATACTTAGGATGGGTTGAAATGCAGTAATAGAATTTGACTACACTACTGTGTGTATGTAACGATTAAGAATAACATTTTGTTTATTATATATTTTTATAACTTGGTTTTCCGTTGGCATCCTTTCCAACGTTTCTGGCAAAGGTGTTTTCTTGTTTCATTCAGTTGTGTGACGCCGTGTGTTCACGCCGCTCTGCGCCACCTAGACAAGAATCTAAGTTTCTGGTGAAGCGCTTCACCGTTTAAGTCACTCTTGTCATGCTTCACTGTGATTGGCTTAGTTGTTTTACAGCTATGTGACCAACAAGAGAATAAATTAATCAACACACTCCCTGATCTATATTCCACCTCACCCATCCCTTTTGCAGTAGCCTGCTGCACCTGAGCCAAAATAGCAGGTGAGTTTGGAGACGCCCACACAGTCCATTCGCCCAAGATCGAAATCTTTAAATACCATCACCTTTCATCTGATCTCAGCTAGTCATTGTTTGGGTTGCTGCACAGTACACATTGAGAACTAATTATATACAGGAAATAATTCATTTTGAGAACCATTAACAGTGAGCAGTATGAGGACCTGCTATTCCAGCTTTGCTGCCTGTGTGGGGAATTGTAAGCTTAGTGATGCTGTGGTTACAGAAACCACGTTGGAGACGTTAACTTATGCTTTTCACGTGATCTTGACTCAACGCTGTGGTTTTCATAGTTCAGAGCTGCAAAACACATGCAAAGGTTACTTTTTCAAAGAATGTCACTCACAGCTACCTTGTGGTTGTTGCTCTTTTGTTCAGTTGCCCTTTTGTTCAGTGCGTTTGTCTTGTTTTGGATGGTTTGTGGTTTGTGTCACCTAAGTTGACATGCTGCCATAGGATTGTGTATGAAAACTCTTTCCTGGAAACTGTGAAGTATCTGCCTGACAACATTTAGAGGGACCGACTCTCTCCCTCATCCCACTCCCCTGGGCTCCCTCCACTCGTCTTCATCTCATCCCTCTCTCTTACCATCTTTATCAGGGCAGAATTCCTTCATCATCCAGTCGGAGACACGCCCGTTCACACTGGCTTGTACACGAAGCACGTAAATGCCCAGGTAGTACAGGTTGAACTTTGTAAGGTCACATGACCTATGTGACGTCTTCTCACATGCCGTTTCCCACACTGGACTCTTTCTCTTAGACTTTAGCTTGAACTTCCTGAAAGGACGAGAAACAAAACAAAATGTAGGGCATTAATCATCGTAACAGAAAATCTATCTTTAAATAGACATCCTTTATTTAAAAAAAAAATTAAAAAAATTATATATATATATATATATATATATATAATATATATATATATATATATATATATATATATATATATATATATATATAAGAAAAAAAAAGGTAAAAGAATATGGAACTGTTAGCCTGTAATGCTAACTCCTTTCTTGGTACAAATAAACCCCCCAAAAACTGTTCTAATAATCTGTATTTATGTCTGAAACATCGCACAAGAGAAAGATATCTCATTTGTTAATCACACCTGAACAAATTTTGTAATTTTACATGCCAATCAAAATAAAATATGATCCATCATCTACACTGCAGTAGTACCTACTTCATTTTGTTATGCTCAACTCCCCAGGCATGACACTGCTGTTTATTACACAACCTTTATCTCCTTGAGTTGTTAAAGATTTTCATTTGTTTCCTGTAGTTGGTTTGGATTACATTAGGACTCCTTACGAACCACATCTCACTTCCTGTGGTTGACAGCTGAGACTCTTAATGCATTAACTAACACCACAAATGCTGGACGCAATTGAACAAACCCAACCAAAGAAAATCAAGATGGAGTTTACAGTCTGTGAGGCTGTGGTGCTCGTTGTAAAGAAGATCAAACTGTGAGATGGAGAAATGTCTGACTTACATGGGTTTACTGTGTTTGGAGCATGTCAGTGTTCAGAGATGTCTATGGCAGTTTTACATTTTAGTAAAACGTTTACAATTTTACATCATCATTCCAAAAGTAATTACAATTCCTACTGTGGGAAACATAAATGTCTGTGAGATACGTCATGGCATTCTATCCAACAGTTGTTGAAACATTTCACTCTGGACTAAAGTTGTGGAGCGGCTGGTACTTCCCTTCCTTGAGCCACAGCACTAATGTTGCAAAAAAACTCTCCAGAACGAAAAATGAAGCCCTTCAAAAGCTCCTGTTTGCTTTGGTTATAATTAGGGCTTAACAGTTAATAGTTTTCAAATGGATTTGAAAAGATGCGATTAGCTAATCGTGAAGATTTCTTTTTTTGTATTACTATATTTACTGTTTTTTTATGAGAAAAAATTCTGGAATAATGTTACATTTCAGAGATTGTTTACAGAAATGTTCTACTTTTAGTGGATTTTATTTTGTATGACTTTATTTAACATGATGGTAGAAGGTGCAACATGTAGATGCTGCTAACTGAGGCAGATCAGACATTTCAGTTTACAGGAAAGTACTCATAATTTCTTTATTCACATTGTTTTTATTATTATAATTTTAGCTTTTGTGATAAATGTTCTGTGTTTGACTGTTCAATGTCCCATGCTTATTAAAAGAAAAACACTTATTGCTGGCAATTCATCCATCCTTGCATAAGAATATAGAGCAGTTTTGATGGTGTCTCATGTTATAATGCTCCATGACATTTATTTTTATCTCTTACACAGTGAATATTAAACTTTAGCTAAACTTTAATATCTGGCAGAAAATAAATAAATAAATTAAGATTTTTTCCCCCTAAATCGTAACTTTGCTTTACCCATGAATAGTTGTGTTACAGACTACAATATGTTGAACTGGAGCTCTACAGGAAAATCACTATACCCCAGATTCAAACTAGAGCTTGTCACAACAAACTTGCTGCTCGGCCTCAGTGTCTCTGGTTTCTCTTCCTCATGTATGATCATGTGTCTGTAAAAGTGAGACTTACGCCACATATTGTGTGGTGAAGTTGACAGCGTGTCCCTCTGCAAAACTCTGGTCCCAATCCCAGCTCAGGGTGTAGTTGGTGTTCAGGGTGATCAGGGTCAGGTTCTCCGGTGGGGCCAGCTCTGCTGCGACTGAAACAAGCAAGGGTTAGATCTGGCATGACCACACAGCCTACGCTGCAGATGTTGTTACAACAACATGGACTGATTCAATCAGGGTCCAAAATTAGCACCATTAACCAGCCAAATGCTAGCCTGGTCCTACCAGACTCTGGTACATTTCATTTGTACAGAGAGTCAGACACTCCCCTCTGGCAGGAGGCTGAGGTCCATCAGGACCAAAACCTCACGTCACATGAACAGCTTTTTCCCCTCCGCCACTAGCCTTATTAACAAGGCCCAGAAACCACCCTGACTCTCCACCCCTTCATTCCACCTTCATGCCACTGTTCTCTCTCTGCTGTAATGCTCTTTGTTTTTTTATTTATATCTTTATTTTTTATTTAATACATACTGTGTACATATACTTATATTGTTTATACCTATACTTACATTGTTTAACATTCCATCTAGAGAATGTGTGACGTGCACCAACAACACCAAAACAAATTCCTTGTATGTGTTAAAAAACGTACTTGCTCCTTCACCACTAACGGAGCGGGCTGGAAAATCAAACTTTTCCCAAACCTTGTTGATTGGAATGATAACCCTAACCGCGTAAAACATTACATACATCCAGGGATGAAAGATACAGTACAGAATAAAGTGTCAGGTGCTATTAAATACAGTATTAGTTAGTGCAAGCTAGTGCTGGTGCAGAATGCTTCAAAAATAAAGGCATTAATCTATATTATTCTTGTTGTCAAGAAATCCCATCTCAATACTTTCTGACTTCCCTACTTTTCCGTGCCACTCAACCTCAAGCCTGCTGGTTCTTCCTGAAGACCTAAATCTATACAATTAATCACAGATATATAGTTTCATTTTTTTTTAAAGGCACAATCATTTCTTAAAACAGCTGGTCACTGTAGTTTTTAGCAAACATTATTAAAACAGTAGGAAATTGTGCATTAGTTGGGAGTTGGTGTTGGATTAATTCAGGTTTGGTGCTCCAGTAAGTATTTGGGGCAGCAGGACGGTGTATCGTGGGTTCATGATAGTGAAGGAACATGTCACCCAGTGCAACAGTGTGGCTCATGGATGTGTTTTTTTTTTTTATAGTTTTTGGACAACAATGGCGCTCTATGACACGAAAGGATAGGACTTGTTAGTAGGATCATTTCATTGCTGGTTTGGGTCTTGACAAGTTTGTGTGTTAAATGAGAGGAGGTGTGAAGAGATCTTGTCCCACGAGATTACTCATCGAGGTAAAAAGTATCTCGCAATATCAGTGGCCAAGTGCAGAGCAGCAGCCAGCATGACGGATTAGTCAGACCTTGACCTCGAAATTAGCATAGAAGATCCCTCCGCCCGTTCTCCAAAGTTGACTCTGAGTTAACTTTTGCAGAAGAAAAAAGCTGCCTGGAAAACCCAGCGTTGGAAAGTTTAGAGAGTACCGCTGCTCTCTCTCTCTCTCTCTCTCTCTCCCTCTCTCTTGGCTGAGACACACATGAGTCTGCTGCCTGCAGTTCAGTGTGGCGCTGTCTTGTGCTGACCACTCTCTTTCCTTGTCCTTTTTAAAAATGAGTCAGGAAGCGGACAGCAAAACCTAACTTAACTTTTAATGATATTAAACAAAGAGAAATGTTCTCCCTTCGTCTTATAAAGCTCATAAATCGATACTAGAGCAGCCTACTTCCTTGTTTACAGCAATGAATAAAATGCAGAGGAGGAGAAAAGAGCACCTGTCTTTACAAAAGTCATCGGTTGAGTGTTTGATGGTACTTTATTTGTGCTTTAGAACAGAATCACTGTGAAGCAATGAAATAAGCTTTATTTTTCTCCGTCTACTGTACAATGACAAATTCAAGTACAAAACAACTGGTCTCAACTACTGCCAGAAAGCTGAGTACAGAGACTCTGTCTCCACCATACATATGGAATAAGTAACGGTGTAACTGTTTAAAGCCAGTCATTTGAGTTTGTAGCAAAACCTTTCAGTGCTTCTCTTTCATTTTGTGACTTTCGATTGAATAAAGGACTATTAGTCTTATTTCTTCATTGAAGTTTTCTGTAAAATAGTGTTAACATCTCGTCTCGTCAACCCAATCTCGTCTCGTCTCGTGAGCTGGGTGTCTCGAGCATCTTCAGGAGCATCATAACATGCAAACACAGCATGTTGTGTCAGTGTGAAACTCTGACAGAAAGCCTGACATCTCACTGCTGCAACAAACCAGACAACACTGGAAGTGAGACTGTAACAATTAACCTTAGAGCATAAGAAAAAAAATACGACAGGCGTTTTTAAAATGTGTTTGGAAATCTGATGGTCACTATAACTCTCATGTCTCACTCATACAGAGGTTACCTGGTGATAAGGTCTGCGTCCCGGTCGGGACTGTTAACTTTACCATGATTGAGCACGGCTCTCCGGTGGAAGCCAGGTCGCCCCGGTGAGGGAGCTTACCACGGAGCTAACTAATGCTGTGTTTGCACTGTTGCCATTAGCGCTGTTGGCTATCTCCGTTTCTGCCACAATCTCTCTTTGTGACCGCTGAGCAGCTGTATGAGCACAAATATTGATTTAAAAACGATTTCATTGATTTCAAAATTGTCCACCAGAGTCTATGATCAGAACTGCTATATAGGGGGACTTTAAGATAAGTGTTACCACTGTGACAGTTTAACGTGTATTGTGTACTTTGGAGACTGGAGTGAGTTTAACACATTGTATGCAGTTTCAAAGCAATACAAAATACAACTGGTGCATGTTTTTTGTTAACAAAAGGTTGCATAGTCATGATTTTGTCATGATTTCATTTTTAGAGAACCATTTGAAACAATAATTTAAAAAAAAAAAAGTAGGGATGCACATATACCGAGACAAGGATCGGGTATCAGGTCCTATACTGTGCTCATGTACTCATACTCATAAAACTACTCCGATACCACTTCATGCATCGCTGCTTGTGATGCTTGTTAACACTGGCTAATGGCTTGCTTAAACACGGTTGAAAATCTTAAAGCTCAACGGTCTTACGTGTGGCTGTAATTCACTTAGAAGGGTTCAAACAACCGGAGTCCCAGTCCAGGACGTGCAACAGTCTGTAGCTAAAGACACAGCGTAGCTTACCGGTATACTGCAGATTCACTTTTCTAGACACAGAGACCACTGCCGGAGTCGGAGATGATGAGAAACAACACAATTGTTACATCCTCCTGCTTCCCTGAAGTCACCGTGTGGCAACATTTTGCCTTCCCCACGAGTTATGTAAACAAACCACAACGTTAAAGCGTGTGGGCACCAACGGGACTTCATGGTGTAGTCAGGTACACCTCGTAAAGCCATGACGCATTCAGGTGCAAATAATGCATGTTTTCAAAGTAACGGTTAGAACTGTAATGATTTTATTAAGTACTTATATCAGTACTCAGTATCGGCAAGTACCCAACTCTAATTACTTGTACTTGGTCTGAAATCGGTGCATCCCTAAAAAAAAGGCACACATTTTGCCAACTGGGATGTCAAACCTTTGATGCTCAGAATCTAGTGAGTGCACTCAATACCAAGAATACATGAACAAGCACCAAACATGAATGATGTCAATAAGAAAACCAAACAGAGAACAAAATAGAGAGGAAGTGTGCTAATGCGGTCTGAAACTTGAGCAAAGAAGAACCATACTGGAAAGTCAAGTTAAATCCCCGCCACACAACACTGTGACCTCAAGAAAGAGGAACAAATCCAAAACCGAGAATCGCTATGAATAATTCTGGCTCTTCAAGACATCTGTGTGCAGAGTAGGAATCGTATTTCACCATCTCTACTGAAGGAACGTCATGAACTAAATCCAATAACACCTGCAGTAGGGCTGCACAATTAAATTCGCAATTTTATCGAAATCACAATATGGACTAGTGCAATATCCAAACCACTCTGAATGAAGTATTGTTGTGCTGCAGAGACGTCCCGGCCTACACATCACATCCTAAAGAAAAAATCTTTGTTTGGTACAGATCCTCGCAATTTTTTTTTTTTTTTAAATTTAATATTTTTCAATGAAAATGAGAATAATGATTTAAAAAATTATCATTTCCTCCAATATCGTGAATCATATCGCAATATCAGTCAAAATAATTGCAAGTAAATATTTTCGTAATATCGTGCAGCCCTAACCTGTAGGTTCAAAAAAAGGAAAAAAACGTGTACAAAAATAGATAGAAGATGTTTCGGCCTCCCGCATGACTGAGCCAGCATGATCCTACATGACAAAAACAGGAAATAACTGAGGGAAGAAAAAAGGGAGTTTCGGGGAGGAGGGTGGCTTCTCTCAGTGTGTGTGTGTGTGTGTGTGTGTGTGTGTGTGTGTGTGTGTGTGTGTGTGTGTGTGTGTGTGTGTGTGTGTGTGTGTGTGTGTGTGTGTGTGTGTGTGTCAGCTTGTAGGTCTCCTGTGGACTACTGAGGATTTCAGCTGAAGAGGTTACACAACATTTTTCTCACTGACTCAGTTCCTCATTCTTTTGCAATTATTTCATACCAATTTCTCAGCCACACTGCAATTTAAATCACACATATTTCAGTCCATGCTAAATCCAACCCTAATGGTGTAGTCCGCAGACATGACTCAGATGCTGCCCCACAAGAACTCAGACAAAAAGGAGTAAACACTAGACTAGGGCTGCCCCCTGAAAGTCAAGTCAAATCATCCATCGGTGACTCCGCAGCTGAAGTCAGATACTTCAAGTTGAGCCGTTGTTTTTTTTCCCACTCAGTGTACATTACATTATATATTTATATTTTAGCAGGGATAGCGTGCTGACGGTTTGTGACAGGTGTTCTATAGATATGACTGGTGAGGTCACGGCAAAAAAAGTCACACACACAGAGCACGGTGAACAGGACGGGTCAGGACGGGTCGGGTGGGTTGCCGACAACGTCCACCAGCTGACACCAGCTGACACCAGCGCCACGCGACAAATAGCTACCTGTCTGAAACGGACGTGAGGCACTGATCTAGATCATTTATCGAGGCCAGGACCCATCACTCTGTTGGTGTTTTAGAACTACAAAAAGACACAGCCAGCATAAAAACTACAGCGTGGTGCGTCTTCCCTCAGATTGTGTGTAAATAGTTCAGACACCGGCATGCAGAGAGCATATAGCAGCCAAGAGTGTTTTTCTTGTTTGGCAAACTCACAGCATTGAGTAAATGTACCAGATACAGTAATATTTATAGCGTCTGCCGACCAAACCTTTCACCTGCTGCAGTTTGTTAAGACAGACACTGTTAATTATAAATGTTATAATTATCTCAAAATTCAACTTTTTATGAAGCTTGATTTTGACATGACTAGAAAAACAAATGACTGCTCAGCTCTACATTTCATACACATGTATACACAGACACGATACACAAACAACCACTACAGTGGCCAAATTCCCTCAAATTAACTGAGATGCATACATGATTCACATTGTACACCTAATGGAGTCTGATACCACGTTTTGCAATTGGTAGTGTTGGCATTAGAGAGAGTTCTGGTTAGTAATGACGATGAAAGGTTACTAAACCCTTACAGTACACCTTCACAACGTTAGAATACTCTAACAACTCAAGTCTAGAGTCTGCCTCGCCCACGCAGACAGAGATTCCATAGCAGCATTCATTGGACCTTTGGTTATTCAGGTGTGGCACACCATATATGAGTGATACTATATTAATGATTCACACAGTGAAACCTAAACCCAGTCTGTCAAACTGAAACACTCACTACGTTAACATGCACATTAATACTCCACTATTAATCAGAATATGACAATATTCTGAATTTGATACAAGTCCCCTATTAACTGCGTACCTATCTAAATAACTTTTAACACAGCCATTAATAACCCACAACAACCAATTCCCTTAACAGGGCAAAACACCCCAATTAGCCACAATTAGTGGCGCATAAACAATTAGTAACACTAAAAATGACGCCGCCGGACGGCATGTCTTTATATTTTATGTACTCCTGGCAGTAGAATAAGCCACTTATAACCATTAATGCAAAAATATACATACTGTGGTACAAATTTTTAGTCATACCCTCGAGCACTAACTCAGAATGAGTAGTTTATTTACTTCACTATTGTTCAGAACAAACAAACAAACAAGGGACAAGGACAGGAAGAGCGTGGCCAGAGCTTAAAAGAGCATATTTTAAGAAGGAGAAGAAAGCCTTGGGTGAGTCAGGACTATCACAGGATACAGAATAGGGGAAATGGAGGAAGCTTCAAAACATGCCTTTTTATTTTCCCAATACAATAGGCCGAATGTTTTTTCAGACTGTGCGGGTTTATACTTTCATTTCGAATAGGGGGGTAGCGTGTTTAGGCTGTGCCGTGGGTTGCCGCAGGGGTAGTATTGCATAAAATCATATCGCCAGACCTTCCTCCACAGCGCTGCGGAGGAGGGTCTGGCTAGTCCACACAGCATTCTGGGATGGGAGAAAAACGTGCTCTGGTTTATTGCCATTCCTTTAAACCAATCACAATCGGAATTTCTGGTGGCACCTGCACAATCCTGGAAGTGGAACGTTGTGAATATAGACTACTGCAGGGGGAAACGGAAAAACGCAACCCTACGTCTCGCTGAGTTGGCCAGTCACGTAACCAGAGATCAGACCTGCCAGTGTGGTTTGAGCTATTGTATGAGGCGGTGTGAGAGTCCCGTACAGTAAACAGGAAACATCACTGCCTCTATGGCTGACACAAGAACGTTTTAAAACACTAGGAGGGTAAAAAATGAAACACAAGCCCTGAACTGCCCAGGAGTTTGTGTAACAGCTGAATGTTAACTCTCTATGTCTCGCTCGTCTCTTTTCTTTCTCTCTCTCCTGTGAAATAAAGCTGCCTTCTCTCGATAAACGATCTGACGGAAAACAGTAATTGTGAAATATAAAGTCTACCTGTGCTACTTTGGGGGGGTTAAAGAACACAACAGGATGTCACACAAATGGGCCGTTTCATTGACACCCCCCCCTCACCACCCTGCGGCGAATCACAGGATCACTTTTCTTGGTCTGAATGTATGAAGGTAAATATGGTGCAAAAAGGGAGAGCTTGTAGAATACAATGTGAGAACTTGCAGAACAAAAAATCTGAACTTGTATGTTAAAATTTGCACTTGTAAAAATAAAATTTGCACTTGTAAAAATAAAATTTGCACTTGTAAAAAATATTCACACACATGTGATCTGAATTTGAAGTCATACAAAGAAAAAACATGAGAGCTTGTAAAAAAAATCTGAACTTGTAAGTTGAAATTTGCACTTGTAGAAAATGTTCACACACCTGTATTCTGAATGTGAAGTTACAGAAAAAATATTCACAAATGTGTAGATTGATATTTACATGAACACAATGACAGCTGCAAACTTATAATGCAACATTTACTCGTATACTTTTTTTTTTACTCTGGTTCATTTTCCATCACAACCACAACTCAGTGATTACAACCTCTCGAATCTGTCACTGCAACTTCACATATGTGCTCTCTCGCATCACAAAGTGGCGAATCTGCGCACCTCGACTTTCACAACACTCTTGACGATACATTTGGTGCAAAACTAATTTGTACCTGTGGACTTAGGCTGTGGAGCTCTGAGCTAACAGAACGGGAAAAGCCTTCTTATATACAGTCTATGGGAAAAGCAGGGTTTCTATCGCCAGATGAGGGACAACTCTGTCTGGCTTATTCATGTAGCATGGAAACTTTTTAACTTACAAGTTCAGATTTTTTTTACAAGCTCTCATGTTTTTTCTTTGTATGACTTCAAATTCAGATCACATGTGTGTGAATATTTTTTACAAGTGCAAATTTTATTTTTACAAGTGCAAATTTTAACATACAAGTTCAGATTTTTTGTTCTGCAAGTTCTCACATTGTATTCTACAAGCTCTCCCTTTTTGCACCATATTTACCTTCATAGAATGCCCTGTAACATTGTTGAAACAGAGCAGCCAATGTTGGTAGCAAGAGCAACAAGTTAGCGTGACTGAGAATCGAGTCAGGGGGAGGTGTGTGTGTGTGTGTGTGTGTGTGTGTGTGTGTGTGTGTGTGTGTGTGTGTTCTAGGGCTGCAGGATATGAGGGAAATGTGCAATAATGTTGTTGAATATCAAAATAACGATATTACTTGCGATAAATGAGCACATATTAAAGTGTACTCAGTTCTGCATTTCTGCTGCTTTCAGTGTTCTGCTAAAATACAACCGACTGAATTTAAAACTAATGAAAAGAAATCATTTCCAACATTCTTTAATTTAATATAAAAAGCTTAAAAAAAAAGAATTGTGTGCCGTTTTCTACTTTCTATCAACTAACACAAAAAATCTTGTCTTTCGCGATGTGTTAATTGCGCCAGATATATATTGTGCAGCCCTAGTGTTACCTCTGTAGAGGAGATGAAACGTGAGCGTTAATGACAGCAGAATGCAGTAAAGACTGAGCTGACCATTTTTCAGCGCCGGAGGTTGCCACTTGATAAAATAGGCTGCAACACGTGCTTTCAGATTAATTGAAGGCATTATTTCTAAGGAGTTTTGTTATTCTACAGTATTAAAAAAATTATCGGAGTCAAAAAAATTGAAAACCACATTCATACGCACTTGAACACATATTTGAATATTCAGGTCCAGCCCTGGCTGTCATTTTATTTGCACACTTCAAACTGTATCCAGACATATCCACACATTTGTTTCGGAGTTGGATTGATGCATTATCAAATAACTGATGTCAATTGTCAAAATGATACAATTCTGTTTCCACACACTCAATATGCATATTAGGCTGGGAGCCATGGGTTTATTATAGGAGCCATATATTGAGGTATTTGGTCAAAAACATCATGATTTCTGATTTTCTCCATATATTCCCGTGCAGCTTAGGAATCAAAATGTCATGTCACAATGCATTCTGGGTATTTCAAGAGCTAACTGAGTTATCCTTTAACAACTGATTTTAGATTGTAAAAATCTTCAGAAAAAGACAAACTGACGGATAGATGGATACATACATGGTAGGGAACAGTTGCTGTTATTACACCGGAACGTTACAAAGTCAAATTACAAAGCAACTTTTCCATTAAGGCTAACGTTAGTTCACAATCACGCTAATACGATTGTTGTTATGATGGTTGTCAGTTCAGAGTAGGCGAGTTAAAGACCTATAAAACCACAGATTACCTTTTTTCTACAGTCTTTGGAATTTCAACGGCACATTCATCTTGTAACGTTACATGACACATATCTAATAATATCTAAATAGTCAGGAAGCACAAACTGAAAATGCCATTTCACCGAAGTACTTTCTGTTTCTCTGAGCATAACGTTATCAGACTATAAAGAACATCAACCTTGCACCTCCAGCGTTATGTTTTGTGCACGTCAGGCTTGTTGTTGCAGCGTAGTTAATGTATTAGGGTCTAGCTTAAATGTTAGCAAACCTTACCACTAAATGTGAGCTTGCAGTTGCAGTTACACACCGTGTAGCTAGCTAACAGTAATAAATGTGTCCATTACTTGATTACGACAGACACAGATAACAGGCTAATACTCGCCAATTTACCTAAGACGATGAGAAATTTAAATATACAGTACATTGGTAGATAAGCTAACAGTTAACGTTAGGTCTGCAGCTTAGCTAGTAGCTAACAGTCCGGTTTGTGCACTATTAGAAAAATTCACACAGCGCATTGAATAATAGCGTTAGCTACAACGACCACACATTGAACGTTTGGAGCCTACAAACAGACGAACGGCAACATAACTTACCAGCGTTGGTTTGGAGGCACCAAAAGACAAGGCAGACGTAAAAAGCAGCCGACATGGTTGATATTCTTCGAGGTGACGTTACTGACAGTTTTTCACATGGACAAATCGTCTCCGACCAGACAGTATATAATGCTCGGACTCGGCTCGGCTCTCCAGTCTCCATAGCTGTATCACGTGCCACTGCCAGTGCCAACTACTGCCAATATCATTGCAGTGTTCGGAAAGTGTTCCGGTTGCACTTTCAAAATAATAGCCGGCTCGAACCAAAGTCTGTTTTAAATATTTTCCTTTAACATGGGTTATTTGCGAATAGAATAATCCTTTGGAAAACTTTTATCGCACATTCATACATGCCATCCACATTTTTCAATAGCATAAAAGCAGCAAAATGTGGCAAGACCCTTTTCCCTAATTTCCTAATTTCTCCCTACCATTATTTTCAGTTACCTATGCATGTTAGTTTCGTTTTTAAAGGTGTACACTGTGTCATTAATTTAAGCATTACCAATTCTTAATCCAAGAGAAGATAACCCAACATCAACACGTGTATCTCAGATAATGGTAAAATTGTCTCCTTATAAAGTGATAACAGTTTAATACTCATGGGCTCAGCTACACTTCATCAGCACTTTGTCTAGTCATATGTCGGTGTAGTTTGATCAGATTTGGATGACAGTGGTGGAAACATAAGCTGATCTGCCACAAGTTTCTTTTTTTGATTCCCATATTGTTAAATTCTCATTGGAGGGCGGGAATATGTGACAACATGCCAATACATAATACAATTCTTGATAAAAGGGAGGAAGACCTGGTCAGAGGAGCCTATATCATTCATCATTCAGTAATATACACTATTGATATAGTTGTTTTTTTAACATCAGACCACACTGACATCCACCACCACCACTGACAAAGTCTTTTTGTCTATACATACTGTATATTGAGAGCAAAACATTATATTTTTACTTTGAAAGAACAATAATATTATTTCCGGTCTTATTTCTGTAACCTGACGCAGTTTGAGAGTGCAAGAGAGTGCCAGCCCATTCCATGATTCCAGGCAACTCAAGTACATGACATTTTATGTCTATCATTTTTTCCGCTTGTGAATGTTAGCAATATGTTACAGAATTCCAGCTATTGTTTGAAAGAACTTTACTTTTTTTCTTTTTTAGCATTTTTCTTTTACTTTTATTAGAACCTTTATTATAAGCAGATGTGTGCATTACTGGGTGTTTTAAGACATAGATACCTTAGCACAAAAAGTAAGGACATTTGTGTTTGGTAGATTATTTCTCTGTGGTAACAATGCTTTTTGGCAATACATCTTATACCGTTGGAAAGCCTGTTTAGTTCCCTTACAAATGGTGCCCCATTTGTAAGGAACATGCATTTGTGGGATGAGCAGCAGCACTGAGTATGTGGGTTGCGCCCATGAAAAATTTGCCAAATCTTCTCTGTTAATGCCAAACAGCTTATTCTGCCATTGACTCGTTTGGTGGATTAGATGATTGAAGTTTGAAGAAACAAGACATATTGGCAATTGAACAATTTATTCATTTCACAAACAGGAGCCTCAGTAGCGTGTGGAAGAACATACACAGCCACAACAGCCTGGCACCTCCTCCTCATGCTGGTCACCAGCCTGGTCACACACTGCTGTGGGATGGCATCCCATTCTTCAACCAGCAGTCCTGACCTCAACCCCATTGAACATTTGTGGGATCAGCTTGGGCGTGCTGTTCGTGCCAGAGTGACCAACACGACCACGTTGGCTGACTTGCGACAAATGCTGGTTTAGTTTATTTAGTCTGTAACTGTTTTATGCAGGGGCCAGTGATTAGAGTTTAGATTATCGGCCCAAGCCCGAGTCCGACCCGAGCCCGACACGATCTCGGGCCGTTATTTTCCGCCACTATCCTCGGGCCGGGCCGGGCCAGGGCCGGACCCTTGATCAAGCATTTTTTTTTTTTTTTTATCCATTACCTATTTAGCCTAATTGGGTGGGGAGAGAGCTATGCCATAATCAGAAATATTATAAATATGTATATATAAGCTATATAAAAGTAACAAATGTGTACAAAATTTAGGCTGCAGTTACAAAATGCAGCACTTCATGCGCGGAGTCTCCTCCTCTCGCACGCATCACACCGGGCCTGCTGGGCTGTATGGTGTATCTTAAGTGCAACATGGAGCTTGAAGATGTAAAGAAAAAAAGAAAAACAGGAGAATTAACTTTGAGCAAGTGTGGAGGAAAGTCGGAGGTATGGAAGCAGTTTAAACAAGTCGTGGGCAGTGACAACAATATGTTGTTCATCATTGTTTCTTTTTTTACGTTTCTTCACTCGGATCCATTTGCGATCCGTTCCATTCTGAATAAACAAACAGCCCAGTTTACAGGCTTCGTCCTTGTTGTATTATTCTAAACAGATTTCTGCAGTTCAAACAACTCTGAATTGTAGTTGAGAACGTCAGTTATAACGGCCCACATATTAAAAAATTGTCAGGTTTAAATCGGGCTCGGGCTCATAATTACAGTTAATGTGTCGGGCCGGGCCGGGCTCGGACGCAACGTGCTCGGGCTCGGGTACGTTCGGGCTTGATTTTTTGGGCCGATCTAAGCTCTACCAGTGATGGAGTACTCGGTCCGACTCGAGTCGCTATTCTCTGGAATCGTGACGTGATTCCGACTCGAATCAGACTCTTCTTTGGTGACTCGGACTTGGACTAGGACTTGAACAATGGGGACTCGAGACTTGACTCGGACTCGACAGTTGGTGACTTGACTATAACACTGGTCTGAAAACATACTGTGTTTGTGTGTGTGTATGTGTTTGTGTGTGTGTGTGTGTGTGTGTGTGTGTGTGTGTGTGTGTGTGTGTGTGTGTGTGTGTGTGTGTGTGTAATAAATATGGTATATCGTTTGTGTGTACATTTTGGAAAACTTAAATTATCAGGTGTGGGCATTCCAATAAGTTATACAACAATCCTTTGCAAAGAAAAACTCCCGTACACTGTCTAACTTGCAAAAAAATATAGAGATTTAATAATAGGCAACATTTCGGTACTAGACCATCTTCACGTTGCCTATTATTAAAACTCTATATATTTTGCAAGTTAGACAGTGTGCGGGAGTTTTTCCTTTGCAACTCTTGACCTGCTAGTCCCCCTCCTACGCAGCTGTCTCACTATGTAGATGTGCCAAGTATTTTTCTGTACTGATACAACAATCCTTTCCCAAAGAAATGTATGTCATAGGCTACAGCGGCAGAGTGGGGCATTTACAGACATGGCCACTTTATACTAATCCCCATACAGTGTGGGACAAAAGCAATGCAACCATGCAAAAATCATTCACAATTCTCTAATGAGCCCAGTTGTAATCATGTGTGTGATGATGTTAGTCACCATCGGAGCCATTTCATTGTGGTGAGAGCACTTTTTGAAACTTGACCTCACTGTATAAAACGAGCTGTTGTGACCTCGAGGACAAACACAGCCTTGTGGAACTTTACAACCACAAACTAGAGACAGAGGGCATTCAGAGGAAGTATGGCTTTCCCCAGTGTAATGCAGTTAGAGCAGCCCAGATTATTATGGGATGGATTCAAATGTAGTAGATGTGTCAGCTGAACATTCATTGTGTAAACTCTACTCCAGCATTGTATAACAAAAATAGGTTTTCAAGATTAGTAATGCTGTTGTGTTTACGCCAAATTCCTACCCGGCCTATGTTATGTCATTTAAAAATAGTAACATCATTTTTCATTTTTCATCTCTTTAGGTGGCAGGAGTGAAAATGATTCATCCTCAACATTTGTTGTGTTCTGATTTCAGAACGATGAAGACAGTTGGAGAACAGTTAGATACCAAACAGGATGTCGGCACTACAGGATGATTTTCTTCCTTGGCATCATGTTTTTCCCAAACAATGTTAAAAATAAAAATAAAAAATGTAGGTATTCTATTATCAAATGGCTTTAAAAAACAAATAGTGCAAATAGCTGTGGTAAATCGGGAACAAAATTGTCTCCATGGTCCCCAGCTGCTGAGTAAATGTAGTCTGTTAGAGTAAATGGAGTGGAACCTCTCTGTCTCCAACACTCTCAGCTGGAGCTCCTCCTGCAGGCCTGCACAGTGCACGCCAGTGGATGTCTGGATGAAGTCTTATTTCTATCTCTTTTTTTAAAACCTATTTTTGACACTGATGGACTATAATACAGCTACTGTAGGCTACTGTATATCTCAAATGCTTTGGTACTGTATTGATTCTCACCAAGAACACAGTAGTGATGTTGTATTTGAGTTGTATGTCTATACCTCTTACAGTAATTGACCCACTTTTTCCATAAACACATCTTCCATATGAATCTTCTGTAGCCTTTATGGGCATAAGGAGAATAGTAACACTGATACTTCTTACACGGACAAAGAACAGGTTTAATAAGACAAACAGTCACTGCTTTTACTGAGCTGGAACTGTAATGCTTAACCGATTACTTACAGGAAAAAGCCTAGAGTGTAAGTTATATATTACTTTTCATGCTATCGCCAACACTAGTTGTAATTAATTAAAAAACTAGAAAAAAATTCATTTTTTCCCCTTTAAAAGAATGGGCTTACAGGTCAGGAGCTTTGTTGTTTGTTTTGTAGTTTCAGGTTAAGGACTACATTGTGATGACAAAATGAATACAAGCCTGTTGTATTCTTATTTTCTTCTAACAGGTACAGTTATCATGTGTTTCTTGTGGTTAGAAAACGCAATTTTTTTATTTATCTGCGGAATTTAGCACTTTCTTTTTTTTGCTTGCGGAGGAGATGTGTTTACATCCTTGGGTTTAATTTAATTAAATTTTTTACCTAAAATCTCCAAAAAATTCAGCAGAATCCATGTTTCATGTCAGAATAAAATCAAACCAAATGAACAGAGGCATACCAACTTTAGCAAAAAAAAATACTTTATTTAAGTTTAAGTAAGTACAACATAAATTGTAAACCTTTAAGATAGACATTGTGTTAGCTATGCCTCGTTTCCTCTACAAGCACACAGCTTAGAGACCATGACACACTTCACTTCTAGCTTCTCTCAACTCTCACCACTGAATTGGTTTTCATAAGAATACCTTCAGATTGCTAGCCTGGAAATCCAGACCCAAATCTGAAAGATTAAGGGTCTGGCAATGAGTAATGAAAATAGCCCAACTCGAGGGGCGGCACCAAGCATTTGAAAATCTCACTGTACGCAATTGGATAACACTACGACCAATCACAACAATACACGGGGTGACGTATCCAGAGCCCCATACGCTTAGCTACCAGCAGAGCTAACTGGTAGATTAAACTCTTAGCTACCAGCGGAGCTAACTGGTAGATTAAACTGTCGTCATCTGTTTAGCTCGCCTCTGGCCCGCCTATATCAGATACACCGATGTGATTGGTGCAGCTCGGCTACCAGGGCATAGTTAATGAGCATCATTACTCAATGCCAGAGTGACTCGCTGAGCAAATTCAAATTGTGCTCTCGCAAGAACTCGATTTCTAGGGTATCAGATTGCTACAATGAGGAAATGAAAACTATGTATGCTTTACAAAATGTGATGCCCATTAAAAACAGATTATGCCATTTTTTTTCAGTCCACATACATACTTGATAATACAGAATCATACACGGTTAAAGGGTAATTTTATTTTTATTTTATTTTTTAACCTGGACCCTATTTCCCCATGCATTGGTCCCTAAGACGCTAATGTGAACAAGAATCTTTGAAATCGTCCAGTATTGAGCGAGAACGCTGTAACCAGCAGCCGTGAACCGGGCTGCAGTGTAATCCTATAGGACAATTGTTCACCATGAGTTTGTGTCCACTAAAAGTTCTGTTATTGCCAATGCCAGGCTCAGATTATTATTCAAATTATTAGAAGTGTTAGACAACATTATGGAAAGGATCCCTACAGAGATAGACCTTTTTAACAGGAAACAGCTCCAAAATCGCCAAACCCACCAGACTCCATGTAAAAAAACAATACTTTAGTCATCATATTTCCACATGTAAATGGGTGAATTAAGTGTTTATTTCAACTAAACCAGAGTGGTGATTGTTGGAATAGTGAATGGTAATTTCGGGGCTGTTTTATGTTAAACAAAAAGTATCTTACTCTTTAACAAAAAGGTCTATCTCTGTAGGGATCCTTTCACTAATGTCAGACACTTAGAATAATAATCTGAGCAGTGGCAAAAACAGCACTTTTAGTGGACGAAATTGACGGTGCGCAACTGCCCGTTGACTTTACATTGCAGCTTGTTTTACTGACTGCCGACTGCAGCGGTCTTGCTTAATACTAGACTAATTTCAAAAAATGTTGTTCAGGCGCCCGGATAGCTCAGTTGGTAGAGCAGGCGCCCATATATAGAGGTTTACTCCTCGACGCAGCAGGCCCGGGTTTGACTCCGACCTGCGGCCCTTTGCTGCATATCATTCCTCCCCTCTCTCTCCCCTTTCATGTCTTCAGCTGTCCTGTTAATAAAGGCCTAAAAATGCCCAAAAAATGATCATAAAAAAAAATAAATAATAATAATTGTGTTCACATAGACACAAAAACGTGGGAAAGTAGGGTCCAGGTTGAAAAAACAAAAACAAAGTTACCCTTTAACAGTGGGGTGGGGGGGGGCATCTTATACCATTATGGCAGCTTAAATACTTAGTGCGGGCAGCTCTGCTGTACAGCACAAAAACAACATCATTTGGATGTGGTACCAATCTTGTACATGTCTCTGTGGCTTTGCCATCTAATCACTTCACAGTAACGCCTGCTCTGAGGAATAATATAGGACTGCTGCAGAATTTGCTTCTTTGTTTTCTAATACTCTTAAGTCAAGCAAGAATTGATTATTTCCCTGTTTCTCAGTGTCTTTGCAGTTGTCCCTGCTGATAATCTCCAACAGTCCCAACTTCTTTCATTGATTCTGTGCTTTCCAGCATTTCCCTGTTCCTAGCATCTCTATGTGGTGTCAGGCTGTTGGCTGCAGCTAGTCCCTGCTGCCTCCAGAGGGAGCCCTTCCTCCAGAATGCTGCCGTCTGCGATGATGCTGACCGGGTCAAAGATCTCCTTAGGTGGATGGGAGTTTCGCATGTCTAGGTAGTTGGGGTGTGCCAGCAGGTACTGTGGGGTGGGGGTGGGGGGAGAGAGAAAACTGGTTCAGGTTTGTGTTAAATTAACTAATTAAATACCTGTCTAAAGAATCCAAAAGAAGGGAAAACACTTCAAGACACCTGTGCATGAATGAATGAATGAATGAAAGGAGATCACGTTTTGTTGTTTGCCACATGCACGAAGATTTGACAGGGTCTGAGGGTGAATGAGTCATTCCAAACAACATGGTGCACACACATCCATGCAGACAAATATGAACATACGCACCTCTTTAAAGTGCTCAGGCAGTGCATCCTTTGGGCATAGAAAATGGGATATACGTTTCCGATACACAACTGCGACCACCACTACAGCCACTGCCATTGCCATGACGACGAACGTCACCACGGCTGCCACCCAGGGAGCCTCTTCTTCTGCAAAACATTCAGACCAAGGACAACAGAATTCAATTCAATTACATTTTATTTATAGTGTATATATATATATATATATATATATATATACAGACCCTTTCCAAAAAATTAGAATATCATGGAAAAGTTTATTTATTTCCATAATTCCATTCAAAACGTTAAACTTCCATAGATTATAGATTCAGGGCCCACAACTTAAATGATTTCAAGTATTTAGTTGTTTATTTGTACATAATTTGGGCTTCCAGCTCATAAAACCCACGAAAACAGGATTTCAAAAAATTAGAATACTGTGAAGAAATCAGCCCAAATTTTACAGGGCATGAATGTTTTAAACTGAGTGTCACACACTACTCATCTACTAAACTCAAAGCACCTGCACAGGTTTTCCCAGGTGTCATTAATTTGCTTCACTTTGGTTCCATTGTCTCAGTTAGGATCAATATGGGGAAAACTGCAGACTTGACAACTGGCCAGAAGACCATCACAGAGTGCTGTATCCAAGCATATCAATGGAAAGCCTAGTGGAAGGGCAAAATGTGGCAGGAGAAGATGCACCAGCAGAAGAGCTGACCGTGGGCTTCAGCGGATTATCAAACAGAGAAGATTCATGAATCTGGCAGAGATCCAGAAAGAGTGGAATGAGGCGGGAGTCACAGCTTCAAAAACCACCACATTCAGACGCATCCGGGAGATGGGCTACAACTGTCGGGTTCCTCGGGTCAAACCGCTTCTGAGCCTGAGCCAACGTAGGAAGCGTCTCAACTGGGCCAAGGAGAAGAAGGACTGGACTGTTGGCCAGTGGTCCAAGGTCCTCTTTTCCGATGAAAGTAAAGTGTGCCTTTCACTCGGGAATCAAGGGCCAAGGGTTTGGAGGAAGACGGGTGAGGAACAGAACCCAAGCTGCTTGAGGTCCAGTGTGAAATATCCACAGTCAGTCATGATTTGGGGTGCAATGTCCAGTGCAGGTGTTGGTAAACTCTGCTTTCTTAAATCCAAGGTCACCGCATCAGTCTACCAGAATGTTTTAGAGGACTTCATGATTCCTTCTGCTGAGGATCTGTATGGAGATGCACATTTCATCTTCCAGCAGGACATGGTCCAGGCCATACCGCCAGAAGCACCAAAACCTGGTTTGATGCCCATGCCATCACAGTGCTTGACTGGCCAGCCAACTCGCCGGACCTAAACCCCATTGAGAATCTATGGGGTATTATCAAGAGGAAAATGAGGGGCACCAGACCCAAAAACAAAGAAGAGCTGACAGCAAGCATCAAGGAAATCTGGGCTTCCATAACTCCCAGGCAATGCCACAGGCTGATTGCCTCAATGCCACGGCGCATCGAGGCAGTGATTAAGGCAAAGGGATTCCCTACCAAGTATTGAAGATTGACGTATCGTTTTGAAAGTACCATATTTTGATTGCTTTGATGTGATCCTAATTTCTTTTTTTTCTGCAAAAACTGAGAAGTAAATGGTGATTTCTTCACAGTATTCTAATTTTTTGAAATCCTGTTTTCGTGGGTTTTATGAGCTGGAAGCCCAAATTATGTACAAATAAACAACTAAATACTTGAAAATCGTTTAAGTTGTGGGCCCTGAATCTATAATCTATGGAAGTTTAACATTTTGAATGGAATGATGGAAATAAATAAACTTTTCCATGATATTCTAATTTTTTGGAAAGGGTCTGTGTGTGTATATATATATATATATATATATATATATATATATATATATATATATATATATATTTTTTTTTTTTTTTTGTACATGTATATTTATTGGTATTTTAGAAAGCAAACATTGTATAAAAATTCTAAAAAATATTACAGAAATAGTTTTTTAAAAACATTAACATACACAGACACAAACACAATAGGTCCTGTACGGTAGATAATCAGATTAGATAATGATCAAAGCTGCTCCACATACTTATTGACATCACACCTCGGGTAGTTATCATAGCTAAGAGTTAAGGTAAGAACCAAGGGGATATGTATTGCCTAGCTTCTACTATATCAATGAAGGGCTGGCAACTTGGCAAGTCTTACAAAATGTTTCAACAGAACGTATACCTGAGTTTTTCCAGTTTTAGGGGTTGCATAACTAGCATGGCTCCGCCCTCCTACGTACTTCTGCTCATTTTTCATTTCGCTTCAGTACTCCCAAGGTGGTAAATGTCTCCTCACAACCTGAACCTCCTATGGCGCCATTTTGATACTAATAGGCACTCACCCCCCGTTAGCATTCCATTGACTGCCATTCATTTTGACGCCACTTTGACAGCAAATAACTTTACATCTGAAGAGTTTAAAGACTCTATTTGTCCATTGTTTATTTCTAAAGAAACACGACAATGTATAAAATGCTCCATTACCTTGTATCTCACGTTATGGCTCCGCAGCAGATGTTTTTGTAAAAATAGGCTAACAATTGGGTCATAACCACGAGACTTACTGTCGCATAGTAGAGGAATTACCGTACAGGCAGGAGAAGCTCGCAGGCAGTTTCGTCTCACATTAGCGGTTTAAGTTTAATTACTAATTTTAACTAGCATTTTAGTTAGCAAAAATTAGCCTGTGCCTATGTTATCTCCTAACATATACCTACGCTCTCCGTCTCTGCAAGATTGGGAATGATTGAGATTTCTCTTGGCATAGCTACCAGAAGACTTCCAACTTTCAGTTGGAGGCTGCGCAGTAACGCTAGCCATCACCGGAAAAGTGCTTCTAATATCCTTCACTGGGCTCCGTCCAGAGCAACGGGATCTGTTGGTCCATTATATATATGTCAATGATCCCGACCATGTGAACGCTGGCAGTCAGAAAAACTACGTAATCACAGGGGTGGCCCCTGTTATTCCCAGGTGGCATGAATGCAGCATTAGTCTGTGTTTGCGGTATATTCTTGGGTTTTCTCGACCAAAGTTTTTGGCGGTCCAATCAGCGAACAGAGGAAGTGGCTGAGAACGATGACGTTGAGGACGTGAGCTAGAAAGATGCGAGCGAAGCCATTCGGTCCGTTGTGGCAACGCTGCCGAATATCCAGAAGTTAAAGCCTGAGCAAGAACAATCTTTGCTGAGTTGTGTTGGTGGCCATGATGTTGTGGCCCTCCTCCCCACGGGGTTCAGGAACAGTTTTATTTTCCAGCTCGCTCCGTTAATGGTGAAGGAGATGGATAAGGCTAACACTAGTGGTGCTAATGCTAATAGCCTTGACCAGAGGTGCCCAAATTCTTTCATATGAAGGGCCAAAAATGTATCTGGATGAAAGGCCACGGGCCAAAAAGTAAATGTTGATTTTATGAGAAGATTTATTATATTTTATAGAAAATTAACATTAAAAATCTGAAATAAATGCTCTTTAATCTGCATTTATCTCCCATATTACAGAACATATACAGTTATTTATCACTTGCAGTAGTGGGAGACATGAGCCCTGTCCTTGGTTTCAAAAGTCTTTCAACATTCTGCTCCAGCTGACTTCCTAAATGTTCTTTCATCAGTGGGCCACGGCCTCCATCGCTCCATCTGGCTGACGTTAGCACAGCTCACGGCACCAAGAGAGAAGAAATACCCTCATTTTTGTAACTTTTCGTAGATAAAATTTACGTGCGTAATTCAATAAGGAAGTTTAACAGCACTGTGCTGTAAAACTCAGATTAAGAACTTTTTAGCTGCACAAAACAAAGTTTTCAAAATCTCGTATCATTACAGTTAGCATTTTACAGCACTTTCAAAATAAGAGGAGAATAAGCATGAGCATGTCAAATGTCATGGGGGGCCAAAAAAAGAGAGCATGGACCAAACTTGGCCCGCGGGCCCCAAATTGGGCAGCCTTGGCCTTGACGGTCTCCCCTCTTGTTGCACATGCGCATGACATATGTCACGAAGTTAGCGATTGGTTATGGCAGATCCAGAGTGGCTCTGGGCAGATCCAATAGTTTAAAATTTCTACAGAATACCCGCCTTCAAGGAAGTTAACACTTGTCAATGGAGAGTGGCCAGACTCTCTGGACAAATGAAATGTACCAGAGTCTGGTAGGACCAGGGTAATGTACCAGAGTCTGGTAGGACCAGGCTAATGTACCAGAGTCTGGTAGGACCAGGCTAATGTACCAGAGTCTGGTAGGACCAGGCTAATGGACCAGAGTCTGGTAGGACCAGGCTAATGTACCAGAGTCTGGTAGGACCAGGCTAATGGATCAGAGTCTGGTAGGACCAGGCTATTGCATAACGTCTTTGATCAACGTAGTAAAAGTGGGAGGTTGTGCCTGTTTCCAGTTCAATAGAATTCATCTACGCACTAGAAGGGTTATGCATCGTGCAACCGAGAGAGAGGGTCCTGTAAGAGGACAGTCCTCTCCCAGTACTCCAAATACAGCAAACACTGGGTTGGGTTTAACCACGTGTCCCAGAATATCAGACAAAGTTTTAAATATCGAGTCCCAGAAACTGAATAACTTTGGGCACAACCAGAAAAAGTTCCCAAACGAGGCAGGAAATATCCCACACCGGTCAAATAGATTATATTTTTGATTTGAACCTGTAAATAAAGTTTCAGTTTATTTCATCCTGTGAAGGGCTCATTGCATGGGTGGATACTGATCTTTTCAGTGTCTCTTTCAAAAGCAACCCAAAGATTGCTTTTAAAAGGAGACATGCATTAATAAATAATAATAATAATAAATCGAGATCAGTTTCCACCCAAGAGTCCTTCACAGGATGAAATAAACAAAGTGCGCCCGAAATATCCAAAGAGCACCTGTACCTGAATACAATACAAGAAAGGCAGAGCAGCGCTTCCACTCCTTTGTCTGCATAGGTTCAGTTTAGTTTTAGATTGACTTGAAGGTTTTAGTTTTCATTTAGTTTCAGTTTAGTAAAATATTTTTCACTGCTAATTTTCACTGCTTAATTTACTACAACAACACTGTATTTCTGTAATAATATGTGATTTAGGTGACACACACACACACACACACACACACACACACACACACACACACACACACACACACACACACACACACACACACAGGTCCATAATGACGACTGGGTTGGGGATCAACGGTTGTATAAATGATATTGGTGAACATATATCCCAATTTAGGTTTATTACACATTGGCTGCAACTTGGACAAAGGCTTTGCAAAATGACAAGGATGATCTGTATTGCTTTACTGCTTCATTATTGCCATCATTGTAAATCCCAATGGAACACACACACAATGACAACAAAGATTTTTCATTACAGTATGTATTTTTGTACTGTATATATGCAAACAGAAATGATGGACAGAGATTCACAGCAGGCCACCTGCTGTGCTTTTACAAATAAACAAATGAAAAAGGTGCTCACCGATGGTGGTGCTCTCACAAACAACTGCGCTGGGCACGCTGTGGGTGGGGTTGGGGTTGGGGTGCTTCTCTGTGCTGATCTGGACTTGGACACAGTACGTGGTCCAGGGGTCCAGGTCGCTAAGAACCACCCGGTTTTGCTGCACGTTGCTGATGCTTCGGTTCTGCAGGAAGAACAGAGAGGGGGTCAGGTGTGCAGTAGTCTCGCATAACCAGACCTTCCTCCACAGTGCTGCCGAGGAGGGTCTGGCTAGTCCACACAGCATTCCAGGATGGGAGAAAAACGTGCTCTGGTTTATTGGCATTTCTTTAAACCAATCACAATCATCTTGGGCGGTGCTAAGCACCAGAGATTTTGCCTCTGCAAAATAGCCTCTGGAAGGAACTTGTTTTGGTGGAACACGTGTACGTTCAAAAGTAGTTTTAGTCGTTCAACAGAAAACTCCAAAAGATTGGACAGATAGTCTAGCTAGCTGTCTGGATTTACCCTGCAGAGACCTGAGGAGCAGTTAACCATAGTCCTCAGAAATCCACCAGAGGTTAGAATTACAACTCAAAGGACGCGGTGGGAAACAGACATCCGGACAAAAAGAGGGACATCCGGCAGAATTTCAGACGGCACCGGAGCAATCCTGGAAGTGGAATGTTGTGGATCTAGACTAGGTATACAGGAGCTAGCCGACAGGACACCACAGAGACAGCAGGGTGAGAGGACAGACAAACAGAACTGGTGATCTCATTCTCCACCACAAACAGATGATAATCTTCTGACGGGCTTTTGGTTTTAAATGCAGCTTGTTAAATAAAAGACAGAAAACACAATTTAACTCAATTAAATCACAGTACGTGACATGCAGGACATGGCCAAGATAAATAGGAACTGAAACGAAAAAAACAAAAACATCAGATTTTATGATAAATTGTCAACTAATAAATTAGTCATTCTTTAATGGAAAAAAGTAAAGAATTTCTGATTCCAGCTTGTTAAATATGAATATGTTCTAGTTTCTTCTCTCCTCTGTGACAGTAAACTGAATATCTTTGAGTTGGGGACAAAACAAGACATTTGAGGACGTCATCTTGGGCTTTTTGGGAAACACTGATCCACATTTTTTTTTTACTATTTTCTGACATTTTATAGACCAAACAACTAATTGATTAATCGAAGAAAATAATCGACAGATTAATCGTCTATGAAGATAATCGTCAATTGCAGCGCTACCAGCTACCAAAACAAAGATAAGAGAAGCTCATATTACAACACATACCGGATTCTTGATGTAGTGAAAAAATGTCAAAGATACACGAACAATGGTGTGACATCACTTTGGCTGTGCAGACACTCACAACCCATCACGGACGCATCAAGCATAACTAGCATTAAATGTCAAATAGTTGTTTGCTGCTATATTAATGTTCTGAATGTCGTATGCAGCACCTTTAAACCAATGCACCACACCTTTTTCTTCTGGCCGTCCTTCCAGTAGGTGATGTTGTAGGTGGCCAGGTTGTAAACATCTCGGAGTGAAGAGATCCTGAACACTGGATCTTTGATGCTGGCTTCGATAGTAGCCCCGTTGGAGAAGAGAGAGACATCGGGCGCACCGATGACGGCTGAGAAAGAGAGAGGAAGGAGTTAACAAAGCTTAAAGCTGTGCTTCTCAACCTGGGGAATGGTTTTGACATTATCGTCTGTAAAAGTGATATAATTTGCCTTAGAATAGATTTATTTATTCGAAACGGTACTGGTATTTTCTGTGCTATTTTTCCATTGGATGAACACATTTTTAAGTTTTAACGGGAGGGCATAACACACCTCACCCCTGGCCCTTTGCGTCATTGTTCAGTGTTTTACAGTGACAAGCCATGAAAACAGAGAGTTTCTACTCACTATCTCTGTCCAAGGCAATTTGGTTGCTTTCCACCCAGGCGGAGCTCTCTGTCCCCAGCTGCACCCGCACTCTGCCTGTATACTTTCCATACTCAGATATGGAGTCCTTGAGGTTAGTCAAGTCACATTCAAGGGTGGAGATGTTCACACAGCCCACATTGTAGCCCAGGATGGAGCTGTGGACAAAACACAGTGCTGCTGTTACAGATGTGCCAGTGGTGATTTCAGCGTCACTGTCAGGTGTGTTTGTGATGACAAGTTAGAAAAAGAACAGCAATGACAAAACCCCCGTTCAACGGTGAGCTTGACAGCAACACAGTGTGTGGTGCATGTGTCAGTGTGTGCATGTGTGTAAATACTTTTGACACAAAGATGTCTACTTAAGACCTGAGGCCTGTACTACGAAGCAAGATTTGGCGTTAACGAGGTAACTTCAGGTTCAACTTAGGGTTTTCAACCGTTGTAAAAGCACTGCCTACTGACCAATCAATACTCGATTGATAACGGCGTCACCGCAACCGGTAGAAATTAGGACGGTAAGATCAGGCGGAACTCGGTGCGCGGAGAGAGAGAGAGAGAGGGAGAGAGGGGTTGAGAGGGATGCGCTCATAAAAGTTAAAGCATTTAGAGACCGACAACCCCGTTAACATGCCCTGATGGGTATTTTGAAATATATAGATTTTAATGGGAGGGAATTACATATAGGCTATCTGCATCTTGAGCCGTGTGTTGCCAAATGCGCACATCGGTTTGAATTATGTTTTTATATATTTTATTTGCTCTCACATCGCTTCCCCTGCCAGGGTTGCAACTGAAATAATAGGCTAAAGCAATGACAGTTTATGGAAAGCACAAGTGTAATTATGGCATCTATAGTTCCTGACTGATGGGGAAGATATTGATAAACGTTGTGATTTACGCATTTACAGCGTCGGCTATTTTTTTGCCAGCTTTCCTCTTGTTTTAGGAAGCAGCGACTGTATTGCATTTTGCCTGTAAAACGGTGTCTGTGTTCTTCATATTTATGTAGAATTATAATTTGCTCTTCTTATATACAATATGCAGCTCTGGTAGATTTTTGCGATTGGTCGTGCTGTGCAAACACCGCCTCTTTTATGTGAACGCGCGCGCGTCGCTGGATTGGGAAACCCTGAGTTGATTGAACTAGTTGTTAACCACCGTTGTGATACAGCTTATGCCGGGCCGTGGTTGTTAGGGTTAGTGAAGCCGGGTAACTGAAATAAATCCAGGGCATGTTGATCTGGATTCATAGTACAGGCCTCTGATCATACATCAACACATACTGTAACACACTGATTGAGGCTATGACCCCCATGTTAGCAAGTTACACATCCAGCAGTTACAGAGCAACATTAACATTCATTTGGAGATGTGTTTGTGTCCACCTGATGAATGTGATTAAGTCCAATATTTACTTTTATTTAGCTCAGTTTTGGTCTCCACCATCTCCTGAGGAAAATATGTGCAATCTAAGAAATATGTTGTATGACTGTATATTTTTGAACAGAAATGGTCCATAGAACTTGATTCACAGTTGTATTTTAGTTTTTTTACATTTCGAATTGTATAATTTGTGCTCCGACAACTTTGGTCGGCCACGGAGGTTGGCTTTGGAGAGGTTGTCACTTTTTTTTACCTTTTCAAAGCTCTTTACGACATTTTTGTCAGGTTTTTTCAACCTTTTTCTGATGCTTCTGTTGCCTTTTTTAACAGTTGTCGCTTTTTTCCGACATTTGGGAAGTTTTCTTCAACATTTTCAGAAGTTTATAACTGAGCAGCATCTGTGAGAGAATTTTAAATAACAGAATATATTCTGTATTTTTACTGTAGCTACACACAAACTTTCCTTTTTTAAATCACGGGGCAAAGTCCGGGTAATGAGCTGCCAGAACTTTTTCTGTTATTTTACGGATTTATTTCTTAGAGTGTGTCTCTTTAGCTGCTAAATGCTCCACTATGTTCACCAGCGAGTCTCCCACTGTGTGTAGTGGGTTTATCGGAGCGATTTCACTGAAAACAGCTGCTGCGGTTGGAAACGAGGTTGATGAGAATGTGGTTTTCTTGTTTTCTCTCTTTTTAGATCTGTTTTGCTCAACACTACCTAGGAAAATATCTATCTCTTTAGCTTCTAGATGTTCCACTCAGCAGCTGCCATCTTTCTTTGTCTGCCCACAGCTGGAAACAAAGTCAACTATAGCTGAAAGTGTGGGCCAGAAAACCAAAATCGACCACAAAGCTGTGTAGATCTGAGGGGAGCAGCAGAGCCAGGCGATACTTCGCTGTGGGTTCCTCACTATGAGCGACCCCCTTCACATTGCCCGTAGTCATTTGATCTCCTGTTTATACAAAAATATTGATTATTGCAGCTTTATTCCAGCAGCAGTCAGACTCTTTAATACAACATTATAATGTAGCACTGCTAGCTGATTCTGCAACATGAGCCATCACTTGACAATATTCTGCACTATGCATATTTATTTATTTATTACTCTCCTACTGTGTGCAATGTCATTACAATTCATCCGCACCTTACTCATCTGTGTGTGTGTGTGTGTGTGTGTGTGTGTGTGTGTGTGTGTGTGTATATATATATATATATATATATATATATATATTACCTGTCTGTTATAATAAAGGTGTTTATTGTGTACATATTTCTATTATTATTATTATTATTATTATTATTATTATTATTATTATTACTCTTATTCTATTTTTTCTATTTCTTATAATACTTTTTGTATATTTTTCCTATGTCTGTTTAATGTGTATTTGTGTTAATCTGATGTGTGTGAATTTTTCTTTTGAGCTGCTGTAACAAGGTGGGATTAATAAAGTCTATCTTATCTTTAAATGCCTAACCCATGTCGGCATAATTCGGCCAATCACTTCTAAAATACTAGAACCCAAAATGAAAACAAAATTCTGAGATCTTTTCTAGTTTCTTCTCTCCTCTGTGACAGTAAACTGAATATCTTTGAGTTGTGGAAAAAACAAGACATTTTAGGGCGTCATTTTGGCATTTGGGAAACACTGATCCACATTTTTCACCATTTTTTGACATTTTATAGACCAAAACAACTAATCCATTAAAGAAAGAAAATAATCCACGGATTAATCGACAATGAAAGTAGTGGTTAGTTAGTAGCCCTACAGATTTGTCATTTACGTTAAAATGAACAACTATAATGCATCACCGACTCACTTATGTTACCCAGGTTGCACTGCGCAAGTCATATCGTCATAACTTAACGGTAAACTGTGGAAAGTAAATAAGAAACACTGAGCTCATAGTTTTCAGATTGGTGTGTCAGGAGGACAGCAATGTGTTTGCTCATTAGCTTCCTGTATACTGGGCAGATCAGTCCTCTTTCCCAGAAGAGAAAGTACTTCTGTACCACGCCACTCATAGGAAACGTTTCACTGGTCACAGTTTCTGTGTCGAGTGGCAGAGGGGGAGTGGGGCTTGACAGTAAGTGCTTAGTTTTTCAGTTAGTTAAAAAATGCCCCGCCGATAAAATCTGGCTGATAAAATCTGGCTGATAAAATCTGGCTGTTAAACCCAAAGCCCCAATACAAATACACAACAAAGCATTTACCAATCCAGCAACCTTTAGACCACATTAACCACATTTCAAATTTCTAATCATTAAAGGGTAACTTTGTTTTGTTTTTCCAACCTGGACCCTATTTTCCTATGTTTTGTGTCTAAGTGACTGATGGGAACAACAATCTTTGACATTGGTCCAGTATTAAGAGAGATCGCTGCAGTCGGCAGGGGCAAAACAAGCTACAATGTAACGTTAATGGGCAATTGCGCACCTTCAATTTTGTCCACTAAAAGTGCTTGTTTTGCCACTGACAGGCTCAGATTATTATTCTAAGTGCCTGACAACATTATGAAAGGATCCCTACAGAGATAGACCTTTTTGTTAAAGAGTAAGATCCTTTTTGTTAAACATGAAACAGCCCTGAAATCCCCCTCACCAAACTAAATTAACAGTAATTTTATCATTGTAAAACACACTCATTCAAAGTCAGCATGAACAAAATAAAACTATTAAAATTCATCATGGTTCATCTTTCCACTGTTCCAACAATCATCACTCTGGTTTGGTTGAAATAAACCCTTAATTCACCCATTTACATGTAAAAATATGCTGGCTCTATACACGCTAAAGTATTATTTATTTACATGGAATCTGGTGGGTTTGGTGATGGTGATTTCAGGACTGTTTCATGTTAAAAAAAAGGATCTTACTCTTTAACTAAAAGGTCTATCTCTGTAGGGATCCTTTCCATAATGCTGTCAGACACTTAGAATAATAATCTGAGCAAAAACAGCACTTTTAGTGGACACAAACTGACAGTGCACATTTGGCATTAGCACACTGACAAAGGAGCAACTGTTTGCAGAAGCACAGAGGGTTTTATAGGGTGAGATTAGTGTTGACTCACCTGTACTCAGTTGTGTAGAGCAGGCCGCTGGCTGGCTGGTCAGGTGGATCCCACCTCAGCACCAGGTTCATGTTATAGGAGGTCAAGCTCACGTTTGTGGGTGGGCTGAGGACTCCTGACACCACTGCACAGTCCACATCCAAATAGAATACGACACAAAGTTAGTATTATCACAGGTACACTCAGGGGTGGAAAAAGTATTCAGATCCCTTACTTAAGTAAAAGTACTAATACTGTAAAAACACTCTGTTACAGTAAAGGTCCTGCATTTAAAATGTTACTTAAGTAAAAGTATGTAAGTATCATCAGGAAAATGTACTTAAAGTAATAAAAGTAAAGAACTATCCTCCCATTTTAGAAAGTGTAAAGGATCCAACCAGTTGTGTGTTTAATGGTCTGATCATCTCAGCTGGACTTGTAGGCCGTTATATTGTTGGCTAGTTTACTTTACCTTACTTTTTTTTATAAACTACATGTGTTTCTTACTGTGTAAAGTAACTAGAAACTAAAGCTGTCAGATGAATGTAGTGGAGTAAAAAGTACAACATTTCTCTCTGAAATGTAGTGGAGTAGAAGTAGAAAGTGGCATGAAAAGAAAAGACTTAAGTAAAGTACAAGTACCTCAACATTTGGACTTAGGTACAGTACTTAAAGAGTAAATGTACTTAGTTACATTCCACCTTGGGTACACTCAGGAATGGAGAGAACGGTAAATGATCTTTTTATGCTAATCAAGAAGTACAAAAAGTGTACTTGAAGGTTTTCTGAATTGAATAAACCCCACAATAATATGAACTACTACTTGCTGTTGTCTTTATGATCACCATTGTGTCACCCTTTTCAAATGCATCTTCAGTAAGTAGCTACATGGTGAAAATCTCGATATGGCAAAAACACGTTGTTTCCAGGCTATTCAGACAATGTAAACTCAATCGAAAAGCCCTATGACAAAATATCCCTCAATACTGTAAGCTTGAATACTTTAAAACTTTTAAACATATCTGGGATGTTTTAAGTAGGTACTTGGCTGGGGATGTTCTAATATAAAGATGAACTGCAGTTACACGCACAGACGCGCGCGCGCGCACACACACACACACACACACACACACACACACACACACACACACACAGAGTATACTCAGCTGAATGATTAACAGAGTGATATAAGTAGATAGATACATAGAAGATAGTTCATCCTTAACTGCAGTTACAGTAATAACACACACACACACACACACACACACACCTCTCGGCTGAATGATTAACAGAGCGGTATTACCTCTGGATCCGCATAGTGTTGAAAACGTCAGGATAAAGGCAGAAATAGAGGCTGACATGATATCCCAAAGGCTCTTCTGTCAGTTTATAATGTAGTCCAGCGGCAGTGTGTGTGTGAGAGAGAGTCGTTCTCATTTATGAACTGTATTTCCTTGTAGCATTCTAATCTGACGAGAGAAGGGGGAGTCCGCGGAAACGAAACTGCTGCGCAGAAACCCCTGCGGCTTCGAGGAAGCAGCCTATCGGTGTCAGAGCCTACTGACAAGCCTCATGTGGGAGGTTCCGTTGACATATTATAAAAGGGAGGTTCCAGTGTCCAGATTTTGAATATTTGTCTGAAAATTTGTGTTGCGCACCTTCCAGGGGTTTTTTTTTTCCTCAACTTTATTGCAACAAAAAAACAACAACATTCAAATATAACATTTCAGACACGTACACGTAAAATATGATTTTGAAGAAATTGTTTTAACAAAAAATAGAGAGGTATGATTAAACAATATAAAATTACAATGAGGTACAATTAATAAACATTCTTCAAAAAGTACACCGTACAATGTGACAGTTTCGTTTGAGAGACTTAATATATTCATTGAGTTTACATAAGAAAGCAGTGAAATGGGGGGTACCATTTGTTGTTTTGCATTTATGTAAGTAAAATTTGCCAGATAAAACCAATAAGTTGACAATGAATTCAATGTTCATATTCTCATGTTCAAAATATTAAAAAAAAAGATATTCTTACATTCAATATTGATAGTATGATTGGTGTGGTATCTGATTATTTACCATTGTGATCTAAGTTTTTGGTATAAGGAGGATGTATGAACTTTACCCCACATTCACTGAGAACATCTGGAAATTGTTGACAAGAGTAGAGGTCCCCCCAAGACAGAAGAGATCTTTTTTGGAGTTGTGCCAGATAACAAGCATTGATTGGTCAGTTATCTGGTCCAATGGTATACTTACAAAATCACGTCCTATGCTAATACATATGGCCCTTAGCTCCACGTCATTCCCCCTTTCATGTCTCAGTTGTCCTGTCAATAAAGGCCTAAAAATAAAATCTCTTTAAAAGTCCCATGGCATGAAAATTTCACTTTGAGATTTTTTTAACATTAATATGAGTTCCCCCAGCCTGCCTATGGTCCCCCAGTGGCTAGAAATGGTGATAGGTGTAAACCGAGCCCTGGGTATCCTGCTCTGCCTTTGAGAAAATGAAAGCTCAGATGGACCGATCTGGAATCTTCCCTTTATGACGTCATAAGGGGAAAGGTTACCTCCCCTTTCTCTGCTTTGTCCGCCCAGAGAATTTGGCCCACCCATGAGAGAGAGAGAGAGACATCATGGCTTGAAAACAAGCAAAGTGGCAGTTGGTCAAGGCCACACCCCCACCCTCCACCTTGCCCCCCCCTCTCTCCTCCTCAATAGCTACAGACACAGAAATGGCACATCCTAAGGAAAGCTCATTGTGGGACTGGCTCTAGAGGCTGTAATTCTGGACCAAGGCTGAATTTCGGGAAAGAGACTTCAGATACAGTATTAGGGGACCACTAAGGCCTAAAAGAGACTTCAGATACAGTATTAGAGGACCACTAAGGTCTATATAAAAGAGACTTCAGATACAGTATTAGGGGACCACTAAGGCCTATATAAAAGAGACTTCAGATACAGTATTAGGGGACCACTAAGGCCTATATAAAAGAGACTTCAGATACAGTATTAGGGGACCACTAAGGCCTATATAAAAGAGACTTCAGATACAGTATTAGGGGACCACTAAGGTCTATATAAAAGAGACTTCAGATACAGTATTAGGGGACCACTAAGGTCTATATAAAAGAGACTTCAGATACAGTATTAGAGGACCACTAAGGTCTATATAAAAGAGACTTCAGATACAGTATTAGGAGACCACTAAGGCATCCAAAGAGCACCATGTCATGGGACCTTTAAAAAAAAAAAAAATTGCCATCGTCATGGGGCATCGGTCAGAATGCATCGGTCAGAATGCATAGGAAAAGCCACAGAGAAGTTCAGTCCATTCAATGAAGATTTATTCAATGAAGGTGGTGAGGCAAATGATAATGGATAACATACCATAACAGGATAGAACAGACACACATGGGTTGGAGGATCTGGGAAGAAACATAGAAATTAGAACTTAACAAAGTCAATATTCTGACATGTTCATCAAAGTAATTAGATAAATTAAAGCTGTCATTCAAATAGACACAATATCAAGAAATAAAGGCGCAAAGTAAAACTCATCTTACCAGCTGCCACCCCATGTGAAGGTGTAGAAAACAGTGACTGAGAGGGAGTGCAGTCTTTAAATAAGGAGTGACCAGGTGAACTCAATCAGGTAATTAGGGTGGAAACAAAAGCCAATCAGTTGTGAAAACAGGGGAGGAAAGGAAGTGAGGTACAGGAAGTGAGGTAAGTGTAGAAAGCAAGTGTCAAAATAAGATAAAAATAGGAATCTTTAGTACAGTAGGAACCGCTAAAAATAACACTACCTTGCCGTCCTCTCCACCTGAGTGAACACACTTTATTGGCTTAGAATTATGGCATATCAATCGCTAAAAACACTGCAAACTCACGGTCCTCTCTTCCCAATTTACAGCCCCCCTCTCTTGGCTTAAAGGTGCCCTGCCACACGTATTTCATTACTTTGTGGCGATGTCTGAAGTTCTACCATGGACTCTGTAACATTTTTTGTGTAAAAAATGCCTTGGTTACCTTGTTTCAAGCCATTGTATGGTATAGAAAGCCTGCAGGAAGACTCAGCTCGATTTGTGCCAGTTCTCATTAATATTCAACGACCTAAGCTGCTTGACTCTGATTGGCTAACAGCTAGCCAATAAGAGCCTGGCTGTCAGCATCCTTTACCCAGCTCAGGCAACACCACGTCAGACTGACCAGCTTTTGTAATTGGCCTGATTTCTCTGCTTATTTCTGTTCAGTGGCTAGAGCTGACAGAAGAGGTAGCTGTTCATTTTCACATTCACGACATAACACAAACACATATGGACCTGATATATGTCAAAAAATACAAGTAAAAACGGTTTTGTGTGACAGGGCACCTTTAAAATAACTCACCATTGTCGGCTACGGTCGCTGAACAGGCTACACGTTGTAAGCAGCCTGGCTACTAGCAACTGCGAGGAGGAGGGGGAGGGGGGCTGTGCGAGATCACGGAAGGCTTGTATCTTGTGGATGCGCAGACAGTGTTGTCATTACTTAGAGTTCCTCATAGGGGCTTCAGAAACTACACACTACAGCTTTGAATTTATGCTAACTTGATTTTAGGGCTAATGCTTTTTTCTTTTCAAAACCTTTAGTGCCTTCTCACGGTGTTACAGATTGTGGGCAGAGTGCCTATAGAGGGATTCTGCACCCTGGCATTTCAATTTCAAACGCAGGACTTTCTCTGAAAGTGGTAAGGGCTGGGGCAGAATTTTGCATCTGATGAGGCCCAGCGAGCTAATCAATGGAGCAGTATGTGCTCATTCATTTGGTCTATCTGTATTTATGGTTTTATTTAATGCAGCTACTGATAGTTTTCTATTTTTTCATGTGAACAGTTTAGCAAGCATGCATACTGTGGCTGACGTTCCACCACGGGTCAATCTGATCGGTGAGACATTTGTGTGTGTGTGTGTGTGTGTGTGTGTGTGTGTGTGTGTGTCGCCTGAGTGACACTCTCATGGATGTGCGAATAGTAAAGAGACCCCTGTCACAGAGCCTAATTGTCTTTCAGACCACGAGGTGAGTTTGAATCATATGAGAATATTCTGTTTAATGTTTATTTCAGTGTGTCTTAACATAAAGCCGCTGCAGATCTCTCCTGGGTGCGAGACGCCTTCTCATGGATGTGTGAATAGTTAAGAGACAGCCGCTGTTGTTTTGCATCCTCGTGTGAATAGTAAAGAGACCCCTGCCACAGACCCAGATTCTCTTTCAAACCACGACGTGAGTTTGAATCATCTGAGAATATTTTTTTCATATCTGAAGTTTTTTTTATTATTGTTTAATGGTTGTGGATGTGTGTGATTTACAGATTCTCAGGCTAAACCAGATCTCTTCTATGTGTATGGCAGTATGACTGAGCGATTAAAAAAAAAAAAAAAAAAAAAAACGTTTTTGAGTGGTACGACAGTTCGCAATGAAACATTTGATTTTCAAACAAAGATTCGACAATACTGTGTTTATGATGTGGCCGTTTTCAGCGGGCATGTTAGAGGGATGTGTGTTTACAATCATGCATGCCAAGGCGCCCAGAAAATTTGTTTTATTACGGATTCTAGTTAGTTCTATAGTATGCATTGGTTAAGTAGTAATCCAGAAGTAGCTTGTCTCCTGTTTGATATCAAAAACAGAATAACATATCAGGTTAACCGTGCGAGGCAAAGGGTTTCTGAAACGAGTTTCCAACCTGACAAACATGTTTCAATTAGGGATGCAATGAATCCAGGATTCAGCTTCGGATTCAGCCAAATATTGGGCTTTTTGACAGGGGTCGGTTTCTGCCGAACCTTAGAATTTTTTTCCACCGAACCGAATCCTACGCTTACGCTACGCTGGTCGACGTAATGGTGGTGCCATTGATTACGGGAAGGTGTTTACGTAGGTGGAGCGTTCAATGCAGTAGGCTGTGAGAAAGTGGAAATGGAACTGGTGAGCAGAAAAAGTGTAGTTTGGCAGAACTTTCAGTCAAAAGAAGGCCATTCAAGTCCAGCTACATGTTCAATTTACAATGCCGATTTGTCTCGTGGTGGCGAGGACCCTAAACACTACACAACATCACAGCTGTTACAACATTTGGTATGAAACATCCGAAAGAATACGAGTTGTGCATGAAGGAATCTACAGACAGCAGCCAAAATGCAGCAACTTCAGGTAAATAAAATGAAAAATACACTGCTGGACGTTGTTTACTGTGTTAATGGACTGAGGATGGGAGGAGGATTCGGTATTCGGTTTCCGATTCGGAAGAATCTTAACCAGTGAATTCATTATTCGGCCAAACCCCAAAAATCTGGATTTTTAATTAGTGAAGCATTTCCTGAACACCGTCCATCGTGCTCCAAGTTAAAACAATAAGGTGTCCCCGACAGCAAAATCTGGGTGGGATATGGCCAGAGATCTGTCTGGTAAGTGACGACTGGTGGTTTGTATCACTGAGAGACTAATACTCTCTTGTGTACTGCCCTCTCTGAAATGTGGTTGAACAGGCCCTGCAGGGTAAGACTGTCCATCAGCAAACAGACAAATAAACTCTGTGCCAAAGTGTTCAAAATTAAATGGATTACGTGCAGGGCTTTAAATTGACACCTGCCAACCCCCCCAAATGCGGGTAAAAATAAACTTTGGAGGGTAACATTGTAAACTTACTAGCCAATTTGGCCGGTGATGAATTAAGCGAACAACACTGCGTTTGTTTGAACGGCAGGCTGCAGAAAACAAGTCAGTGTTTCCAGATTGGTCTGTTTTCTGGCATGAAATATGTGTGTGTGTGTGTGTGTGTGTGTGTGTGTGTGTGTGTGTGTGTGTTTGGCTTGGAAAATGCAAGCTTTATCTGGCAACAGTACTTATCCTACAATTTCCCATGAACACTATGGGCCCTATCTTGCACCCGGCACAGCGCAGCGCAAAGTCAGACGCAAGTGTCTTTGCTATTTTAAGACCGTCCAGCGCCCACGTTGTTTAAATAGCAAATGTACCTGCACCCATCTGTGGCCCATGGGCGTGCTGGTCTTACAGGGAGGTGTGTTCAGGTGAATTCTGGGCATTTTGCTATCTTGAGGCAGCGGGAAGTGATCACGCCATTGAGCAACAAAAACCTGGTCTAAAGTCAATAGCGCATTTCTTTAGCATTAAAGTTAAAGAAGTCATACAACTCTTCTACAGGATACCATGCTTTATTCACCAGATGGTTATGATTATATTGCACTCAAGAAAAATACATGTAAGAACAGTAACAAAGAAAAGAGTCACAGAAAAATGACAACAGGAAAAATCACAGCATTTAAGTAAAATTACAATAATAAAACAAGTGCAGGCAGTAATAATACTCAAACTAATGCATGAACTATGCTGACGTTTTATGCCTATTCCTATGACTTGGTTGTTCAGGTTCTAATGCATCAGTCTACTTTAAATCTAAAGTGAACTTTTGATTTCTGTTGTATTTATACTCATTTGATCTAATTATTCAATGGATTCTAAAAGTTCTATTAGGAAATGAAGTCACAGCAGCAGAAGGAAACCGTTAACAGACAGCAACTTCATCCATCTCAAACTAATTTTGGAAGAATCAGAGGACATTAGAAATATTGGCATTGAAACAGGATAACAATTTACAAAAACATCTCACTCTGATAGTAAACCATAAACTTTACCCTTCAACTTCTACCTTTTCTCAAAACCAGACAACTAAACCAACTCAACCTAAACAAGCTCCGCTGGTCTCCAGCTTACACCCTGTCCCTCTGCAACACTTTAAACAGCTTGAAACATTTGATTTCAGAGCCACGCGGCAGTCTTCCTGTCCTTCCTCAGAGCTGCTCCTCAGTGGATGAACAGTCAGAGAATTTGACGGGAGCACTTCCACCAGTCTGGCACTGGAGGAGGATGTATGACTGGAGAGAAGAGAGAAAGAGTCAGAGACAGACACACATGGTGCTGACAATACTCCACCTAAAGTCTCAGCAGGGTTGTTTGTGTTGTTGTTGTTGTTGATTTGTAAAATTAATGAATCATCAATTCATCAATTAACGCATTATTGTAACAGCCCTAGTTATTTAATATCTTATCTATAAGATATTATATCTTGTCATTGTCATGTCATTATTGTTTGATAAAAAGACCAAAACCAATCCTGTTTTAGTCCACCTCTACTTTCTGTCTGCGGCTCTGTCTGAGACCAAAGTCATCTGGTTCCTATTGAAGACATACATCTTTCAAAATGCCCTCACAAATATAGAGTTTTATCTTAAAGAAAGATTCACGTATTTCCTTAAAGAGCTGGCCCCATATAGTTTTTAGCAACCTAACTCAAACAGGAGGAAATGGTGCATTTGCTGGGGACTATTTTCAGCTGCGGATTAATACACAGTTAAGTATGTGGAGAGTATTAATACTGGCAGGAAGGCATATGTGGGATTGGAGACACTGCCTCAAGATAGCAATAAGCCCAGACTGCACCTGAACACACCTCCCTGTAAGAACAGCACGCCCATGGGCGCACAGATGGGCACAGGTGCATTTGATATTAAAAGGACCTGGGCGCTGGACGGGAAATTGACAACTGCGTCGACCTTAAACTAGCAAAGAGACTTTGCGCCTGGTGCAAGATAGGGCCCATAGTGTGTTCACACTGAGAAGTTTGGCCAAATGCAGTAGCTGCGAGTACCGGATGCTGCACTCAAAGCAATCTTAATGTTGAATTTGAAATGCTGCACAATACTCGCCCTCAACGGTCGCTATCTTTACTACATAATGTAAGCTACAGGACCCCTAACATTAGGGATGTAACCATACACTTAACTCACAATTCCATACAATTCAGGATTTTAAGTTGACGATACGATGAGCTGCAGACAAATGACTGAAAAATATTCCGTTATTTCTATAAACTGCGCAAAACAACAGATGTCTTCTCTTATCAAAAGTGCCTCTGGAATTGTATTTTATCTTAAATAAAACATTAAGACAACATTAGAATTTTTAAACAAATCCCACATCAAAATAAAAAAATAGAAAAGCATCTCTATAAATAAATAAAGTGAGACAACCTAGTGACATCTAAAGTCAAACAAGGGAAATCAAAAGTAGATTACGCCCTAGGCCGTTTTAGTTTTTATCTCAACCGGCTTTACACACATTTATATTAACAGATTCACAATGCATCGTTACGTCCCTAACCAACGTATTTTCAAACTTTTGAAAATGGCGGGCGAGGAAGCTGCAGCGGTTGCGATTGAAACAGCAAAACCCGAACTATACAAATGCAGGTTATATATGTGTTTTTTTCAATAAGTACCACTGGACTGTAGTCAGACAGTGAGAAAACAAGCCGCCTGGCTGCAATTTACAATTGCAAAACGGCCTTGCGTGGTTTGAGACAACAATACCCTCGAAATGTTCACACAGTGTACTGCATGTAAGTGTACTCAAAGAAGTATCCAAATTGAGACATAGCATTAGTCTTGTTACATGATCAATAACTTAAACAACTCATTAAACCGTTGTTGATTAATATTGGGTCGATTGACTAATTAATAATCTACTAATCCCTTTATCAATAGTTTAAGCTTTTATCTTATCATTTATAATGAAAGCATGATCGTAATTAGTTCAGGTACTTCAGAAACTACCTAATCAAACAGACTGATCGGATTAAGCGTCTGGATAACAGTGGCACATTCTCTCTGTGTGCACATGGAGTATTTTGAGTGCAAAATGTAAGGCGAAGATGAACAATTGATTCTTCAAGTCCCAGCACACACAGTTGGATCTGTTACCAGGGTTCTGGGGAGGCACTGTCTTAGTAATTCATAGCTCAGCTGACCGCCGTAGATGACCAGTCCAGTGACGAGGAAGCCCAGGGCACAGAAAGCCGCCAGCAGGCCGAAGACCACATGTACTGGGGAACAGGAGGACAGCAACATGCATCACATTCACAGACTGGCACACTTCTCATTATATCAGAAATCCAGTTACATGTGGAAAGGCTGGACATTCACTTAGCCTTCAATTTGCATGGCTACTATATTACATTAAGGATCCCAGAAAATAACCTGTAGTCTACTGCATATCCTCGACGTTCCACTTCCAGGATTGTTCCTTTGCCAACGGAAATTCCGCCGGATTTCACTCATTTCAGCCGGATAATCCGTCACCTTCCTCTTTCTTTGTGTTGTAATTTTAAACTCCGGTGGATTTCTGAGGACTATGGTTAACTGCTCCTCAGATCTCTGCAGGGTAAATCCAGACAGCTAGCTAGACTATCTGTCCAATCTGAGTTTTCTGTTGCACGACTAAAACTACTTTTGAACGAGCACATGTTCCACCAAAAAAAGTTCCTTCCCGAGGCTATTTAGCAGAGGCGACGTTGGGCGCTTAGCTCTGCCCATGACAATTGTGATTGGTTCAAAGAAACAGCAATAACCAGAGCATATTTTTCTCCCAGCCCAGAATGCCGTGTGGCCTCGCCAGACCCTCCTCTGCAGTGCCGCGGTGGAGGAAGGTCTGGCAAAGCGAGACTAATAACCTGATACCCAGCAAGCTTCAGTGTTAAACTGTACAATATCAACATCTCTGAGAGGAACTGTTAAAATTCAAATGAAGTTCCTCTTTCAGCCTTTAAACACAGGAGAGGAACACTAGCCTATTCAAACACATTCAGTTCCCAGTTTTAATCAATCTGACCTTCATATACATATCTTCTTTTTGTGGCTTATTATGATCATCCCCAAAACAAACTGATTAAACTTGCACAAAAGAAGAAAGAAAATGCACATGCTTGGATTACCATTGTCTGTCTGATTTATTGACGGCTGCTGAGCCTGGCAGTAAAAGAAGACGTACGTGAGCTCCTGGACGGAGGAGGGCTGGTGAAGGCACAGTGAGGCTGGCTGGAGACAGGGTTGGTGTTGGAGAGCGATGTGACAGAGACGCTCACACAGTACTCCACCCCCGGCTGCAGGTACGCGATCATGTGCTCCTCCTTGTAAGGCACACTCAGTGTGAACTGCAACACAACACACACACACACACACACACACACACACACACACACACACACACAAATAAAAACACATTTACATTTTGGAGTGGCGTCTTCTGTTGATATTTGATTTGTCACAGAAAATCGGAGTGCCTTTTGTGATATGTAGCAGCCTTTCACGATGTGTTGCGCCAGTTGATTTTTTCAACGACTCTAAAAAAATAAAAAATAAAACGATATATTGTGCAGCCCTAACTTCTACTATAATTTACATCTACACAACTACGTTTTGGTTTTTAAGCGGCATTTTGAGGCAAAAAACTAGCCTGAATGCCAGACGAACTTAGCCCCGCCCACAACATTTGAGGTTGGGAAGTTCGGTCTGGACTTGATCCGTTGTGGAGCAACTATGCTCCAACCAGAGCTGTTCGGACCAATCAAATTGTCAGGGCGGGCTTTATACGATGATGGACAGATGATCAACAGTAACGTAATCAACCACGTCACCAAAGAGCGCTTGGGTTGAATTTGTTTACAACAAAGATGGCTGCCGCTGGAGAATTGAGATGTGTAGATTCCGCCATCGTGTCTTATTATCTTATTATAGAAGATATCGACAGCGCTTTCATTTTAAAAGAGAAACAGAGAACCGCGATCACGTATGTAAACACATTGCCACACCCGTCCGCACGACACGGAAACTGCCGCCTCTGCCTTTGCTCTGTCGAAGCCTGCCTTTGACTTGCAGCTTCTGTGACGTCTGTCTCCGTTGTTCTGATTGGTTGTAGGTCTATCCGTTGCTCTGATTGGTTGTAGGTCTATCTGTTGCTCTGATTGGTTGTAGGTCTATCCAACTGAGTGCAGAGGCATTTTCTTTCCTGGTTGGGTTGAAACACGCCCCATAATCACAGCCCAATGGAGCAGTATCAGACTCATATTCTGACTACAATCTGAGTATGACCACGTCAGGCTACCAAAAAACATCTCTGTGCACACAAGGGTTTTAGCTCCAATAGCAGCTAACTAATCTCTGTTTATACGCCCAAACCGCATATCACATGACCATTCACATATACTGGGCATGTGCGTGCCGGTGTGTTGTGAATAATGTTACAATCCACATTCCATTCTGTGAGAACTCTGAAGAAAGTCTTTCTCATCCGTTTTATTTGTATCCTAAATTGCAACACTGTTTTCTGTGTGAACAAACCTTGGGACAATCCTTCCGCCCATCCTGACTCTTTTGTATCTTACTACACACTACTAAATGAATGTAGCAGTTGTTAGAGAATATGTATGTCCTTGTGTGTCTCATTAAACCTTGAGAACATTGTGAACTGAACCCTGCTTCATGTCGCTTTGTTCACCGAGATCTCATCACTGCTTTCAGAATCAATTCACAAGACGTCAAGCCAGTAGATGATAGGATTCGAACCACAAAACAGTCACGAACGTAAACAGGAAGGTGTAAACAGGAAGCAGCATTTTTTTTCTCTGCCTGGTGATGTTGCCGTGGTAGTACCTTTTAGTTGCAGAAGAGACTATGGAAGAAAGCAGCAATGGCGAAAAGTAAGATATCTTTTTCTTTGTTTGGACCAATGACGAGGTAGAACAGCAAGTAACAGGTGACAACAAGGCGACAAGGGCGGCAGAAAATACAGACTTGGAGTCTGTCTGACGTTACTCTGCAGTTGGAAATCATGGATGTGTGAAGTTGAAAATACAGAAACTACTCAGAGAAAGAACAAAGGTGAAAAGTAAGAGCGGGGAGCTTGGAGCGACGACGAGGTGGAGCTGTAACTGAAGGTACGTCAGCCTACCTAACCGATAAGACTGACTGACGTGCGTCGTCGTTTCTAAGTGTCTCCGTTTGTGATATTCCAGACTACAGAGCAACCCCGGAGCTTTCAAACCAAAACGGGGGCAGCAGTGTTTCCAAATGTCTCCGTTTTAGGGGCTCGGAAACCCCGCAGTAGTGTGGACGCGAGGTGTAAACATAGCAAAAAATATTCGTTTTTAGTATAATTGTAGCCTGAGTGCCCTTCTAGTTGACAGCATGTTTCAGCTGGTCGAGGTGGAGCTAATGAACCTACGGTATTTGTTAAAGTAACTAGTTGTTGAAGAGTGGAGTGAAATGTTTAATATTTCTCCCTGGATTGTAGTGGAGTAGAAGTAAAGTAGCATAAAACGGGAATATTTAAAGGTGCTCTAAGCGATGTCACGAGTTTTTTAGGCTACAACATCTTTTGTCACATACAGCAAACATCTCCTCAACACACCCTGAACACACTGTAAAAAAACATCTCCTCACTATCTGCTAGCTGCCTGTCCCCTGAACACACTGTAAAAAACATCTCCTCACTATCTGCTAGCTGTCTGTCCCCTGAACACACTGTAAAAAATGTGGTCTCTGTAGACAGCCCAGGCTCCACAACGCCAACAAAACCAAACTGCGCCAACCTGCACCACCAAACATAACAAACAGTCTTCCAGCCAATAACAGACAAGAAGGATTTGGGGGTGGGGGTTGGGGGGTTAGTGCGCGGAGGGGAGGGGACGGGATGATGAGGAGGGAGGGGCAAGCTAGCCTCTGTTTTGTATGACAATACTTAGAATGTCAACAAGAAGTGACGTCACCCAACATCGCTTAGAGCACCTTCCTCAAAGTTCCTCAAAATTTATTAAAGTTCTCAAAATGAATGATAGTAAATGTAAGTACAGTAAATGTACCTAGTTACTTTCCAAAACTTTAATTAGCAAAGACATTTCAATAAAGTTTGTTTTCATGTTTCAATTTATAACATTTTTTAAGCCGAGGACCCCTTAACTGAAGAGAGATGTAGCAGGGACACCCTACTACATACACTACAGTGTATAAAATTTAAAAAAGTTGCATATTAAACTAGGCCTACAATAACATGGAGGGCTTAAAGCCTTTATACCTTTTTTGCATAGAATACTCAGCTATTAAAATAATAATTGTGGGCATGATTTTATAAATCATCTTATAATGTTACACATGCATGTAACACAGTGAATCCTTAGGAGGAACTATATCTGTGGATGGCTACCTTAGAGACTACCTAATCTATAGGCCAGTAAGCCTATCATCAGTGGGGATTTATATTTGCTGATATTATGTTGGAATTATATTAAGACATTTTCATTGTTGAAAAAAACTTTCTAAAATTGACAATAATTTGGTGACCCTGAGGATCCCCTAGGGGTCCCAGACCCGCTGTTGAAGGTCTCTGATTTATATAAAGAAACAAACAGAGTAGTAAATACATATTCCAGTTGTTATTGTGAAAACCTGCAGCCACATTTTGTTGTATTTTATTCTTCAGCTTATTGTTTTTTTTCATGTTATTTCTGTCAGCCACTTTTGGGGGCAGATTTGTTCTGTACGTTGGAAAAGTTCTGTATTTGTTTCTTTCTTCTTTTCAGCTGTCCCTGTTCGTCGTAACTATCTGGTTACGTAATTCCCAAGAAATTGTTGCAGTTCATGTAGCAAAGGTGACACTTCCTGTGCCAAAATACACATTTTGCCAAGAAAAAAAGCTGCCACACACCCAGGTGTTGAGACAGGAAACGCAAAGCAGCAAGACACAGGCTCACTGATGTGTAAAAAGTGGTAGTATGTCTGTTATTCTATCTCCCCTGATTTGAGATTCTTTCAGTAATACGCTTGCTTGTTAAAGAAAGTAAAAAGCTACCCATGTCACACTTCACTCCAGATTTCGTTTTTACGTTTTTTGAAGCTTTAGGGGAACAGGAAGTTTATTCAGAGAGTTTGTGTTTCAAAACCCACACACTGAAAAACATCAGCCATCTGAGGGAGCCTGACGCCTCTCTAAGACGTAGATATGAGTTTCCCTCAATATTCTGATCGGCCTTTCACGAGTCTGTTAGGGAGATAAAGAAGAGCGGCCTTGTGGCTTTGCTGTTGTGATTTCTCGGTATTTCACAGAGAGCTCTGAGTTTCATATCATGTGAGATATGAACCTTTCTGAGAAATCAAAACAGCAAAGCCACAAGGAAGCTCTTCTTTATCTCTCTAACAGACTTGTGACAGAATTATAAAAAGGCTGATCCCAATATTGAACATGAGGTGAGCTATGTTGGGATGATAAACGTCACAAATCACGGCACCTCTGCTGTGTTTCCATCCCATTTCTTAATCTCTGTAAATAACAGCTCATACACACGACCTATATCTTAAATACATACAGTGTCTTCAGTAAATACACAGTGGCTGAGGAGGTATTGCAGAGCGGTTGTCCACCAATCAGAAGGTCGGTGGTTCGATCCCTGGCCCCTCCAGTCTACATATTGAAGTGTCTTTGGCATGATACTGAACTCCGGATTGTTTTCGATGCTGTGCCATCGGTGTGTAAACGGGGGCCCTAAACTTGATCCTGGCACCCTTTTAAAAAATGATTGCTTAAAAAAAAAAATCTAACGTGAGCTAAGGAGTTCTGCTCTAGGAATATTACGGCATTGTGAAACTAAACCCAGAATCTAGACGCATAGATCATTCAGAAAAAAATTCGGAGCAATTTTCAGAAAATAGTGCTGGTCAGCCATTAGTCAAAATCGCATACATCGCTAATTTTTAAAAGTTATTGATAATGCATATTGGAAATGTCTGCTTATACACAGATACATACACATATCCTATTACATTTGTAATACCACCTCACCTTTGTAGTAATGGCCCCGTGGCTCAGCATTAAAGGAAGTTTTCTCACAATTGTTGGTGTCTTTCTAGTTAGTTTTCTAGTTAGTCTAGTTTCATAATTCAATGATGATGGTCCAAAATGATGTTAAAATGCACAGTTAGCACAGTAGAATAATGTTAAGAGTGTGCCCGGCAGGGCCCCTCCTAGAATCGGCCCTGGTGTGCATGTTTATCTGATGAGCAGGTCGTATGGCAGCCCTGGCCACCAGTGAATGAATGTGTGTGTGAATAATGACGGGTGCTTTAGTGTAAAGCGCTTTGAGTGGTCGCTAACACTAGAGAAGCGCTATATAATTTCAGTCCATTTACCTTTTTTTTTTTACATTAAAGTTGAAGTAAGTGATTCTGTGCAAATATTGTTGATATTTAAACTCAACTCCCAAACAAATACAACCCCTGCTTCATAAGCTCCGCCCCCCAGATTCACGGACAGATAACTACTGGCCGGTAGAGCTGTCAGGCTTCCTCTATAATACCATTCGAATTTAATTTGTTATTTTTTTTATATTCAAATAATATTCAAATATTTAATTTTCAAAGTTATAATATGTTCTACACTACTCAGGCTTATGCATTGTCAATGCCACTATCAGCATGTGGTTGTTGTTACACGTTCTGTCTACTAGAGGGAACACTAACATCAGCCTGGCATTAAAAGGGATCTACGTCATGGCGCATTGCATTTCTGGCACGCCGCTCTGTTAACATTATATTCCACCACGCACACAGCAACAAACACAACTCAATAGAGAACTCTGTAATCAAACATTATCTAACAAGAGTAGTGAAGCGGCTCTGTTGTAAAGGCTAACGGTGCTCGGTTAGCACAATGACATCATGTTAGAAAGCACAGCCGAAACGATTTGTCATAAACTAAGTAACAAAAGTGTTGGCCACAATGATAACGGCATTGATAACTAAGCCAAACGGTGCTGTCACTACTATTTTAGTGATTTAAAAGCAACCTGTTTCTTGCAGATTGTCACGTTACTGAAAATCCAGCTGTTAGAAGGTAATATATGAAGTAGAAGCTAACTCTGACAGCTGTAGGGCAGCTAACATTAACTTTAGCTGTCTCCATGAAGCTCCCAGCTAAGCTAACGTTACTATAACTCGCGACGCAGTTAGGAAGACAGAACGAGCTAACTATTGATAACATAAGCATTTTGGCTCGGTGGATGTCGATTTTAAAGTCATGTTAAAACTATTTCCCGTCCTTCTTCCGATTTCCAGCTGCAGCCTGTCACTCCCCCCTGTACTAACGTTACGTAACGTTGACTTGACAATGACTTGTGTTTCTCACTCCTGCAACATATTGTTCATCAGACGTGACATGAGAAGATGGTGATTAACTAACGTTAGCCAACCTATTTATAAAAAAAAAAAAAATCACATTTGAATAGTAATTTCAGCATTCAAATAGTATTGTTTTTTTTACTATTTGAATTATATTCGACTTTCGTTCCAATAGCCCTACTGGCAGGTCGGCACATTCAGAATGCTGCCTCCCCCCCCTCCTACCATCAACTGCCACTGCCTGTTGCTGATTGGCTGGAATAGTGTTTTGTGGCTCCTGCACTCCTTTCTGTTTGTTTTCCATTTACACAGCCAGGGCTTTGTAATAACACCGGGTATTTTTTTTAACGCACACAGAAAACAGAAAGCTAGGTGACCATGAGGAGATATTCACTGATTTTGACAAAAAATGTATTGGGTTACCATTGCCTACTATAGCTTTAACAGCAGGTGGCCCACATGAAAGTAAAGTTGGTCTGATGTGTTTTTGGAAAACATGAGAAAGCTATTGACAAAAATGGGAAAACTGTTGTCCATTTTGCATGAACTTAAATAACATTTTCCAACTTCAGCTCCTTATTTTCTTGTCTGAAGTCAAATCGCTCAAAATCAGGTATCAACACTGGATCATAATACTATTTACACTTCTGTGTTTTGTGGATTGGCCAACAATCACATCTTTAAGGGCAGTGTTGTTTCATAATCCCTGCTGCACAGCACTGACAGAAGCCCCACAGGAGGAGCTGGTAAACAGCAGGTGGATATGCTGGCGTTTTCTGCTGCAAAGCTCCTACTGAACTGTATAGCAGTGGTGGAATGTAACTAAGTACATTTTCTCAAGTACTGTACTTAAGTACAAATTTGGGGTACTTGTGCTTTACTAGTAGCCATGACAGTGAGCCTGCATGAACAATAGCAGGACCCTGAAACCTTTACACCTCCACTTTTCCTGCTGTAGCTCCTACACCATTGGTTATTTTATACAAGTATTTGTATAAAATAACCAATTTGTACATTGTTTATTAACATCATTATTATTGATTGATGCAGCTTTGAGCCTGACACATACCTGCACACCATCCCTGGTCCTTTGCACATGGAGGATGAGTCCTCTGTAGAAGTCTTTCAGCTGCCCCCATGTTGTTGGGACTCTGATGTGCAGGAGCAGACAGTTCCCACAGCCGGACACAGACACCTCAGGAGGTCCCAGCACAGCTACAGACACAAAGCAACTACCTTTCAGTCCACTGGGAGGAGATCCTAATAATCATCGTTTTAAAAAACTGAAGTAAAGATGTCCGCCATTCAGATGTTGGACGGAACTTGCACATTCACTCCTTTTACAACATGTTGAAAAAAGACAACTCATGTGTACTGAGTACACTGCCTATTCCATGTTTCTATGGACCAATTATACTGTACATTTGCCATTAAAGTTTGCTACCATCTACCTTGCTCTCAGAACCACTGTGGCTTTTGGGTTTGGTTGAAGAAATGTGTGTAACTTTGAAATATAATAAGTGACTGTGAATTAAAGTTGTTTTTTTATATCTTTAGTTTTTTGCTCTGCTGAAGGACAGTTCGTTAGTTGCTTGTGAAAAGAAGAAAACATATAAATATGAAGTTTGAATGATAACAGACAATAAATGTGACAAATGAAAGAAATCAGTGGATTCTGAGTCTTGTTTAAGCACGTTGACCAAGGCGCATTCCAAAGGACAAGAAGGGATCGAATAAGTTGTCTGAAAGGTGCTCCTTTATAAGTGTGTGTCTCACTGACAGAGTATATACTGTAATTGTGTGTCTCAATGACTACGTTTACATGCACATAATATTCCGTTTTTTGCCCTAATTCCGAAAAAGACGATATTCCGACTAAGCTGTTTACACGGCTAATGAAAGTGAGCATTCCACTAATATTCCTGTTTACATGTAGCCGTGCAAAACAGGATTTTTTCTGTTTTCCAGCAGCAGTGGACTTGTTGGACCGTGTGAACACAGCGTCCCCCTTTCTTTCCTTCAACCACCTTCTTGAAAAGGTTGTTGTAGCGATGTGTGAGCATACCCAAAAACCTGTTGATATCCAAGTCTTTGATAATGTTTAAAATTAGCTGTGTTTCTCCTTCTTATCGGGTCTCCAGCCCTGCAAATGGCTGGTTAGTTTGTGTACAGTAACCATAGCAACACACAGAGCTGACCATAAGCCTGTGGTGAAAACCCAAATTGAGACGCATATTCCAAATGCGCTGTATACATGTCCAAAGAATGCCTCTAAAGATTCCACTCCAGAATAATACCGGAATATCACACGTCTTAATCTGAAAATGCTATATTGGTAAAAAAAAGCCTTATTCTGAATATCCAACCAGAATATGATGTTTACATGACCTGTAAAGGTAGTTTATTGTGTAACCTCTATGTTGAAGGTTAAGAGGAAGTTACAGTAAACATAGAGCTTTTGATGTGACGGGGAAAACGGAAGTAGATCAAGTGTTGACGGTTGAGTGTGTTGTGGTTGAATAAAGTGAGACGTGCAGTGCCGTCTTGGTTCCAGCATTGGAAGCCCGTGTCTTTATTTTACAGCCAAACATGAGTCTAGAAACCCTCGGTTACACCTGTATCAAATTAGTACTGTCTGACAGAGTATATAAGTGTGTGTCTCACTGTCTGACAGAGTATATAAGTGTGTGTCTCACTGACAGAGTATATAAGTGTGTGTCTCACTGTCTGACAGAGTATATAAGTGTGTGTCTCACTGACAGAGTATATAAGTGTGTGTCTCACTGACAGAGTATATAAGTGTGTGTCTCACTGACAGAGTATATAAGTGTGTCTCACTGACAGAGTATATAAGTGTGTGTCTCACTGTCTGACAGAGTAGATATGTGTCTCACTGTCTGACAGAGTATATAAGTGTGTATCTCACTGTCTGACAGAGTATATAAGTGTGTGTCTCACTGACAGAGTATATAAGTGTGTGTCTCACTGTCTGACAGAGTAGATATGTGTCTCACTGTCTGACAGAGTATATAAGTGTGTGTCTCACTGACAGAGTATATAAGTGTGTGTCTCACTGTCTGACAGAGTATATAAGTGTGTGTCACACTGTCTGACAGAGTATATAAGTGTGTGTCTCACTGACAGAGTATATAAGTGTGTGTCTCACTGTCTGACAGAGGCTGGAACTGGCCAGACACGGTCCATGGGGACGTCTGGGTGGCTGTGTAGGCCTGGACGCGGGCTTGGTAGTGAAAGAACGGGTTCTTGAACTCTCGGGTTAGGTTACACGGCTGTCCGGCCGTCAGCTGCGAACAAGCAGCCACTGGTCTCCATACGTTCCTTCTCCTGGGGGAAAGAAAATACAGAGGGACTGAGAATAAAAGATAACCCAAGACCACTGGGAAGAATAATGTGTCAGCCTAAACAATGTCTTTCACCCTGGCAGGTGAAGGCCAGTGTGGAGAGGGAGGAAAACGTTCTTGTCAACATGTTGATGGACATAATATCACAGAGAAAATCCACAGCTGATTAAGGCTGGGCTGTGTGCATCATCCTGATACCAGGAACTCACTTGTTATGATATTGGTCACAGTTACGCAAAAAGGAAAGTGCTTACTCACAGACTTTAAGAGAAACAAAAATGAAACATATGAGTTATATATATATCTCAACAGGTGTTGGATCGACTGCCATGCAGTGGTGGAATGTAACTAAGTACATTTACTCAAGTACTGTACTTACAGTAAGTCCAAATGTTGAGGTACTTGTTCTTTACTTGTCTTTTCTTATCATGCCACTTTCTACTTCTACTCCGCTACATTTCAGAGAGAAATATTGTACTTTTTACTCCGCTACATTCATCTGTTACAGCTTTAGTTACTAGTTACTTTACACATTAAGATTCCTGCACACAAAACACATGTAGTTTATAAAATCTGATGTTTTATTATAAATGGAACTAGCCAACAATATAACAGCCTACAAGTCCAGCTGACATTATTAGACTGTTTGGATCCTTTACACTTTCTAAAGATTTTTCTGCGTTGAGTATTTCTACTTATAATACTTTAAGTAAATTGGTAACTGGTGATATTTACATACTTTTACTTAAGTTACATTTTCAATGCAGGGCTTTTACTTATAACAGAGTACTTTTACTTTAGTAAAGGATCTGAATACTTACCATATACTGCCAAGAAATTTGGGACATTCATGTTCCCCTCAGGATAAAGTGTGATAACTTTGGTGATCCCTTGACAATAATTTCAAGTAGAAAGTACCGCTCAGTACATGTCTCGGTCTCAATTCTTTAAAAAAAACTAATTTAAGGAATCCCTAAATGTGTTTGGTTTATGTAAAAAAAAAAAAAAAAAAAAAAAGTCAGCTTATATATCGTACAGAATGTTGTTCTCAGTTAAATATGGAATGTATATCAGCCTCACAAATCCAGAATGGATCTGGCTCTATCCCTTCTTCCAACCTGATCTGTAAACGGTGAAAGGATACTACTGCTGCCATTTGAAGTCTAAACGACATGAACCATCCAGGAAATGCAGACAAAAATCACAGAAAAATAAGTTCTGTGCCCTCTTTAAGAGCTGCAGATTGTTTGTGAATTTGGCTTTTGGTCAACTCAGTGCTAGTCTGGATCAATGGAAGTACATTTCTAGGATAAAGCCTGACATCCGGCGCTCAGGTTTGGCCCCTTCTGCTCTGTATGAGTTGCCTTTCTCAAACTCCCTTCGCTTCGGGAAACAACAAACTAACAACTAGCGAGCTACACGCTAAAAATGACAAGTTTTTAAGAAAATTTGGACGGTGCGACAAAGCAGGTCTGCTTGGTTCTTTCAGGGAATGATTGTAAAGATTTACAAAGAATATGTTTAGGTCATTTCCTCTCTAACTGGGATGTTTTGGGACTGATTGGTGGGATTGCTGTGGACGAAGTACACACGGAGATACACTGGTAAGAGCTAATGAGGTTTAACCATGTATCAGCTAATTTAAATAGCTCACGTTACTGTTTTGTGTGAACAGTTAACTTCATTTAATATTGTATGTGGCGTTTTCCTTTGCGGGGTATATATGTTCCACCAAAACAAGTTCCTTCCTGAGACTATTCTGCAGAGCCACCGTCGCTGCAGCTGGAGCTTAGCGCCAGATAATGATAAGGATTCATAAATAATGGTCCTTAGTCTGCCTCGCTGTGCTTATCTAAGGCTGGGTTGAAATAATCCATTCTCCAATTCAAATCTTTGTTGAGTGATCTGATATCGATTAATAAAATCCAGAAATCAATCTTTAAATATCTGCCTTATAACCATGGAAAAGTACTTGAAACTAACTTTTTGGGCGTCAATTCTTAATGTAAATGTATTATAAAATATATTTGAGGGTTGCGTCTTGATTGTACAATTTGCAGCATAAGTTCTCTGAGAATCTCTTTTTATATCCAAGCTAGTCTATATCCACGACGTTCTACTTCCAGGATCGCTCCGTTGCCGCCGGAAATTCCGCCTCTTTTCGGCCCTGTGTCCGTCACCTTCCTCTTTCTTATCGCCTCTTCTTCCCGCTCTATCGTAGCTTTCTGCAGACTGAATACCTGAAGCTGAAGATTTGAACGGTGAAGTGGGTGTCAGAGGGGGTGTCGAGGCCAGGCAGGAAGCGGAGTGTGTGCTCCATGTTGAAGGAGGAGATGGAGACGTTGGAAGGTGCAGGGAGGGAAACACACACCCCTGCACAGGAGGACACAGTAACTATGAAATTCCAGAGTGACAGTGACAGTATTAGAATTCAGTAATATTGGTTGGTCTTTCTTATTATTTTATAACTCTGCAACACTAAACATCGCTACATCTGCAGTCTGCACAAATCACAGAAACATTTCCTGCACATCCTGTATGCATTTAAGTGAGCCCATTCTGAGCTACGAGCAAAGTTTGACAGAATAACATAGCCTTTACTCCTCCTGCCAACATCCATATACACTTGTACACACACCTTGCACACATCTCAGTCCAAAGGTGTAAATACAGAGACGGAGAGGATTAAACACACACACACAAATGTCCCTTCACAAAGCTAATAAAGCTGACCTGAACAGTGACAACATGCATTCATCTCATATATTTACCATACTTCCTCCCCACATACAATCCAGGGTGCATTACCAAGGTGTAAATGCAGAAGGAGAAGCATCCACAGCCCCATCTTCCCTCCATGGAATGTGTGATGGCTCGCAGTTAAACGTCTCACGCAAGATAAGGCTGGTTTTTGGGTTAGAGTACACACAACATATAGAGAGGGTTGGGAGGGAGCTGGGGTATTTGTGGGGGTTGGGAAATGAACACCAGTTGTTGTCATATGCAGCGCTGAGTTTCTGTTTCCCCAGAAGTCCCTCCCTGTGCATATTATTCTTCCAGTCCTGCATTTAACTGGGTGAGCTTTCACAGTCGCTTGAGAAAAACTCAAGCACACTCGACTTTAACTTCACCTTGTTTCTGAGCTGGGACTTTTATTTCTCGTTCTTGTGTTTAGTATATTCGTCTGTGCTTTAGTATCTTTCTGTACAAAGTAAGCGTGAAGAATTTGTACTTTTTTACTGCAATTAAATGTATAACAAACCATGGCTTGCTTTCTAAAATGTAACTTTTATTAGTTGTGAATTGTAAATGTTTATGGCTGAGTAATGAGCATGACATTACGATTTTAATAATGAGTATAAAAATAAAAAAATTTCACATATATGGAATTTGTACGATTATATTGTTGAAATAAAGTTGGCTGCATACTGTAACTAGACACAATACATTATCCTACTATCCTGATACAATATGTAGCTTCAAATAAGTGCAATGTTATTATAATTGTACATTGAACATGACGATAATATGGCAAAATAAAAACAGAATGGCATGTATGTAACCATGTATTTTAGCATGTCCGGTAGACAACTGTATAACATTCATTCATATTCCTCAGTTACAATTCAAACATGATCAGAAATGCATGATGTATAAGAACCTAAACATTCAGTCAGGATTTAAAAAAATGTAAATACGATGTTAAATATGATGATGATCATCTCTGAATCATGAATATTTGGAGTTTTATAGATCTAAAGGCGCTGCGAGTCAATCAGCATACATGACCTCAAAGTGCTTCTGTTTGCAGCAGTAATCTACAAATCACAAAGTATAAAATGTCTTAATGATGAACCTGACACTTATTTTAAATCCATTTCAAATTCCACAAATTGATGTTTCCTTTGATTTCATTCTGATTAGGCAGCTAATAGTGACAGCTCTAGTCTCATTATATAGAGCTGAAGAGAGTCAATTCTGATATGGACATAGATAAAACAATAAAATAAAATACAAAATAGCATTTTTAACAGCGTTACATTACTCATGTGGAGCTTGGAACTACTATTCTGCCCTGCTATATTCACAAAGTTTCAGTGAATGTTGAAGGAGCATATTTCAAGTTTGAATATCGCCTTAAGTCAGGAGCCACGAGTCAGGGATATTCAGTACAATCCACTGGATGAAATGTGAAGTGTACCTGCTTTCTCTCTCCCTGGACTATTCTACTTCAGTGGCTTTCCTCTAACAAACCTCCAAGAGAGGGGGACCTGAACACGAGGAAGAAATACCCTCAATTGAAAAATATTCCTTGCTCTTTGCTTAAATAGCATCAACACCGCTTAAGTTGTAATGTCTGGTAGCGTTTGGGTGGATTTCCCATGAAATTCACGGATAAGTTTCTTTCCACTAATGCCCTAAGATTCCAGGTGGGAACTCCCTGCATGTACTGGAAGGAAACTATCACGTGTTTCTCTATATAGTAGTCCTCTAGCTGCTGATCTACATTTTCAGCATCAGCCCTAACTGGCTGCTTCTCTGTTTCTGTCTAGCAGCCTACACTGTACAGAAGTTAATGAATAGGAACTTTTCCTCTGACTCCAAACAAATGCATTTCTTTAGGTAGTGAGAGGTAGCCTGACTGCCCTTTCCCCTGCAGAGGAAGCACTGATTTATCAAGCTGTACTATTTACAGTAAACTATATGGGCAATGCAATGGGCCTCATGCAAGAACATTACTGTGTATATTATTGTATAGTATTGTATTTTGATCCTTGATTACTGACAGATGCAATTTTTTTTTGACTTATGAATTAATATCAATTGTATTATTGTGCAATTATTCCTGGATGCATTATGGTTAAGTAGATGATGGTCGCCTGTGGTAAAAGGGAAGGGGCATCGATACTCAGACATGTTGTCATGGTTTTTGTTTGTTTAAACCTACATTGTGTAATGTTTTTCTTTCACAAATATGTGCTCATTCATGTGTAATTACTTCCACCAACTAATCAAAGTATTCTCGTATGCGTAGAATCTGACATTTAGAATCATTCAGAATACATAGGAGCGACTCGCTTGAATGGCGGCCGCCATGTTGTGCCTCCATCTTTAAAATACATTAGCCAAAGAGGGACATACCTCCGCATTTCGCCCTTTTACACTCAGTGGCACCGTGACGAATGCCAGCTGGGAGATTACTCGCGGCTGCCGGCAGATTTGAAAGCCTTGAAGATGGAGGATCACGCCTATTCTCGAGGACATGTAACGGAGTCGCCAAGGAAGTGAAAAAGAGAATCAAAACGACAACGCGACAGGCAAAGCAACAAGACCAAAGTTAATATTGGAGTGGCTAGAACAATGGAGATACTAAGAGCTAATTTTGGGTTCGGCCACCGTAGGAGTTAAAACTCACTCGGAATGGGAGGGGCTAGAAAGTAATATTCAGTTGGTTGTCATATACAATTTCACCGCTAGACAGGAGAAATTCTTACACGATGTAGCTTTTAAGTGAAAATAAATCAGCTGAAATGAAGGCAACAGCGTCGGCGACTGTGGAGTAGCGATTCCATGCGAGTCAAGAAGCAGAGTTTAAAAGAGCACTACAGGCAGACTGTCTGACCAAGATTTGTACGTGAGAACATGTCTCAGGAAGGTTGTGCCAAAGAAAAAATGTTAAATACGAGAAAATTGATTAATGTGACAAGTTTTCTTAATCACTCAAAAGTGCCACTTATATTAATAATATTACTTACATTAAGAACAAATGTGTTTGTGGGGCGCCCTGGTAGCTAACCTGGTAGAGTGTGCGACGCATGTACCAAGGCTCAGTCCTTACTGCAGCGGGCCAGGGTTCGATTCCGACCTGGGGGCCCTTCGTACATGTCTTCCCTCTCGCTCCCCCGTTTCCTGTCTATAACTGTAACTTTAAATTAAAAGAAGAACACATTTTGCACGAGAGGTTCCCGCATGGACCCGTTGTTGTAAAAATCTGTTTTAAAACTGTATGTGTGAGAAGAGTTATGTCCATCTTGTACTGAGCATTACTCATCACAATATATCAGAGGTCAGTGTCTGGACTCAGTTGGTGGAAATGTATTTAGACCGGTGCTGCAACATGAGCTCACAGTCGGATTCTCTAACACTGGTTATAACACATTATTAACAGGGACGTAACGATGCATCGCCAACCGGTTACATGGATATAAATGTGTAAAGAGTGAGACAAGAAATGAATGGCGATGCGGTTTTTAAAACGGCCTAGGGCGTAACCTACTTTAGTTTTACTTGTTTGACTTCAGACGTGACTACGTCTTCTTAGTTTATTCATTTGAAGAGATTTTTTTTCTTCTATTTAATGAGTTCTTTTCATGTGGGATTTGTTTAAAAAAAATCTAATTATTGTTTTTTGATTTAATTTTGAAAGTTATTTGAGATAAAATACAAGTTGAGTGTCCCTTTTGATAAGAGGACACATCTGTTGTTCTGCACAGCTTCTAGAAATAAAGGAATATTTTTTAGTCATGTGTCAGCCGCTCAATCTGAAAAATCCTGAGAAAATGGCATCGTCAACTTAAAATCCTGAATTGAATCGGGAGTTGAGTGTATCGTTGAAAACACTATGGAATTGTAAAAAGACGTGAAACGGCGTAACGTCCAGCTGGAAAACAGCCAGACTTCTATGATAAGTTCTGTCAGACATCTATGGGCGCCTCATATATCCAGAGAGCTCGTCCACCTCGTCGTCCTCCTCATCTTCGTCATCGTCAGAGTAGGAAACAGTTGCTATGGAAACGTCCTTGGCGCCCGTAGTTTGTGAGGGCGGAGTTGGAATGGTGCGGTACACCTCTGAAGCAGAGGAAGACTCTGTCTCCACCTCTGCCACGTCCAAATGGGACTCCTCCTCCTCTTCCTCCCCATGCGTGCCGAAGGTTAATGTGAAGAGGTTGACATCCTGGCTGCCCCCGTCTCCCGCCACCTTCTCCTCCGCCTTCACTGGCTGGATTTTTCCTACAGTCAAAAGGTCTGCGTCTGCAGGACGGGGGTCTGAACTCGGCTCTGATATCAGCAGAGAATCCTTCAGTCCAGCAGGGGAATGTGTCTCTGCAGAGACGCAGGGTTCAGCCTGGGGATGGAAGAAGTCTGATGGCGTTTGGTTTGAGGAGAAGCTCGGCAGCAACGGCTCCGGCTCTGGGCATAAAGGAGCTGACAACAATGATGGAGATGAGGAGGAGGAAGAGAGGAGGTTAGTGCCCCTCCGCAGTTTATACCCTCCTCCTCTGCTCCCACCAGTGCTCTCTGTTTCACTCTGTGCATCGCTGTTGTCTGATGTTTGGCTGGTCCTCTTTTGGCCTGAAGAGGGCGCCGTTGGATTAATATCCAGGAGAGAAAACAGGGACGTCTTGCAGGATGGGACCACTACAACCCCTTCTATGTGATGGATTTCCTGAGACACAGAGAGAGAGAGAGAGAGAGAGAGAGAGAGAGAGAGAGATAGAGAGCAAATGAAATATGTTAAAACCAATAAGGCGGATTAACAGCAGTCCAACCATTGTTTATAGATTGCAGATATCCAACAGCCCTTCTGCCTGCTGCTCCCACACAACTGAAATATTTTGATTTTTAGTCAGCATGAAAGGAATCAGTGACATTTGATTACTTATTTCAATCCCTTTATCAAATGAATGGTACTTTGCTCTGGTAGGCTGGGACACAGAGTCCGTTATTGTATAAAGTACTTGGAAGCAATACTTGAGTTTTTTTTTTTCTTTTATTATATAAATTTCACATGAGAATTTAACCTTTTGGTACTAGAATAATAAGACCAATTGCTTTTTCAGTCCACTAGATGGAAAATTGAAGTGAGATGAACAAACCAGAATTTTTTTTTTCTTTAGACAAAACAGATGTTGACAAAGTTTTGCTTTGGGGACATCATTTGAATATGAGTTTGAATGTTCAGTTTGAAAAGCATAAATTCAAATGTTTATCACTGAGGTCATAGTTAAAGGTGTGTTTTCTCCTCCCCAATGCCCTCACAATATTTAAACACAGATGTCGTCCATTACAACACTATCACTGATTCACATGACCTCAATGCTCAAACATGGAAGTGAAATATCGCCCTTCCTCATGATGACACATGATGTCAACACAAAGTTGAGATTATAGGCCTCATTAAATTAGACTTCATGGCAGAACAGTTGTATTGGATTACATTATATTGTACAGGTGTACTTAATAAAGTGGCCACTGAGTGCAGTTGTGAATTCATTTTCTGTCAACTAATCAATGAATCCACTTAGCAGCTTAACATAAATGTTTCACTGAAGAAACAGTAATCAAAATTAAAAAAAATCCCCACTGGATATACTCTCATCTCCTTCATCTAAAACGCATATTTGATGCTTTCATTAGGGGTGGGAATCCCCAGAGGCCTCACGATACCATATCATCACGATACATATGTCACAATACAATATTATTGTGATTTTAAACATATTGCAATATTCTGTAAAATACTGCAATTTATAACCTTTTTTCCAACTTCAATTTTTTCCCAATTTCAAATGATGTCCCCAAAAGGAAACTTTGTCAACATCTGTTTTATCTAAAAAGATATATTTCTCTCTTTGTTCAGCTAACTTCAATGTTATTGCTGCAAAATGGGATTGTCAAGCAGACAAACTTACAAACACATATACAATCATAGATCCATACTTGGCGTCTGTGTATCGATACAGTATTGCCACGGAAAATATCACGATGCTACGCTGTATTGATCTAGCTTTCATATGTCAACACTTTGACTAACGTTAGCTTGGAGAGCAAATTCACCTGTTGGGTAGGGCTGCTCAATTATGGGAAAAATATAATCACGATTATTTTGGTCAATATTGAAATCATGATAATTTAACACGATTACTCATTGACTTCTGGAAAGATGTTGCAATTACTGAACTTAAAAAAACAGTGGAAAAAGTTAAATACAACCCTAAATCAGAAAAAGTTGGGACAGTATGGAAAACACAAATAAAAAAAGAAAGTAGTGATTTCTAAATGTACTTTGACTTGTATTTCATTGCAGACAATGTCAACACAAAATATTTCATGTTTTGTCTGGTCAACTTAATTTCATTTGTAAATATACATCCTTTCCTGTCATTCAGACCTGCAACACATTCCAAAAAAGGTTGAGACAGGAGCAATTTAGGGCTAGTAATCAGGTAAATTGGTTAAATAATGATGTGATTTGAAACAGGTGATGTCAACAAGTGATTGTAATTATGATTTGGTACATAAGCAGCATCCAAGAAAGGTCTAGTCCTTTAGGAGCAAAGATGGGCCGAGGATCGCCAGTTTGCCAACAAATACGTGAGAAAATTATTGAAATGTTTAAAAACAATGTTCCTCAAAGAAAGATAGGAAGACATTTGCTTATTTCACCTTCAACAGTGCATAACATAATTAAAAGATTCAAGGAATGTGGAGGAATTCAGTGCGTAAAGGACAAGGGCGCAAGCCTAAGCTGAACAACCGTGATCTCCGATCCCTCAGGCGGCACTGCACCAAGAATTGTCATTCATCTGTAAGCGATATCACCACATGGGCTCAGGATTACTTTGGCAAACCTTTGTCAAGTACCACAATACGTAGTTACATCCACAGATGCCAGTTAAAACTGTACTGTGCCAAAAGGAAGCCCTATGTTAAAAGTGTCCAGAAGCGCTGTTGACTTCTCTGGGCTCGGAGGCATCTGGGACGGACCATCACACAGTGGAAACATGTACTGTGGTCAGATGAATCAGTATTTCAGGTATTTTTTGGGAGAAATGGACGCCGTGTGCTCCGGACCAAAGAAGAAAAGGATCATCCAGACTGTTACCAGCAACAAGTCCAAAAGCCAGGGTCTGTCATAGTATGGGGTTGTGTCAGTGCTCTTGGCAAAGGTAACTTGCACTTCTGTGATGGCACCATTAATGCTGAAAAGTACATAGAGATTTTGGAGCACAATATGCTGCCTTCAAGAAGACATCTTTTCCTGGGACGTCCATGCATATTTCAACAAGATAATGCAAAACCACATTGTGCACACATTACAAAGTCCTGGCTGCGGAGGAAGAGGATACGGGTACTTGACTGGGCTGCCTGCAGTCCCGACCTGTCTCCAATAGAGAATGTGTGGCGCATTTTGAAGCGCAAAATGCAACAACGAAGACCCCGTACTGTTGCCCACCTTAAGACTTGTTTGCAACAAGAATGGGACAAAATTACAACTGAAACACTTCATCACTTGGTGTCTTCAGTCCCTAAACGTCTTTTAAGTGTTGTGAAAAGGAATGGCAACATTACAAAGTGGTAAATGCTTTACTGTTCCAACTTTTTTTGAAATGTGTTGCAAGAACCAAAATAGGAATTTTGTTTTTTTGAAAAAAAAAAAAAAAAACCAATAAAAATCATGAGGAACACATTCAATTATGTGCTGTTGTATTGTCTGCAATGAATTAAAGTGAAAGTACATTTAGAAATCAATACTTTCTTTTTTTTATTTGTGTTTTCCATACTGTCCCAACTTTTTCTGATTTGGGGTTGTAAATCAACAGTAAAAAAAACACATACAACTGTGAAATTTGCCTTAATACTTTTCCTATTCTTAACTCAACTCTTAGGCCTTTGGGGATGAAAGAGAACCCTAAGCAAAAACAAGGTAAAATAGGCCTAGATATTAATGGGTCCATATTGTATGATAAAAAATTGGTGGGAGATACTTGTAACAGTTTCTTCACAACAATTAATAGTAATGAGCTAAATAACAGTTTTTCTCGATTATTCTGTTTTTGTGATCATTGGGAGCTGAAATCATAATCACAATTAAATTTTGATTAATTGCACAGCCCTACTGTTGGGCCACAGACTAAAGAAAATGTCACCACCCAAACTAGCAGTCAGTCCGACCGGCGGTGACATGTTGCTGTTCCTAACACTACATTTGGTTTATCAAAGACGCTAGCAAAGCAACACAGGACAGAAAAATAAACACAGCAGAGACGTCAGATAGGTCGGACCTCCATGTTTATATGTATTTAAATGTTATAGTTATGATTGAAAATGACAACAGAAAATAAATACGTTAGCAGATTTCACATATCTCCGTAATTCGACGGCCATTTGTCTACCCGGAAGTGATTTTTGTGTTAGCACGACGTCACGGTGATGGGGCCTGATTAACTGACTAATCAAGTTATCTAACTGTTATAATTTTAGACACATTCAGAAGGATGTTTCCATTGAATGCTGTTATATCTTTACACACTCCATCAGTTGCTAAACCGAACCAAACTCTTAATGCATCACAACAGGAACAGCTGCTGACCCTCGTAGGGATTCTTGCTCAAAGACCTTTCGACAGAATGGATGCTTAGCTGTCCTTTAAGCCTGACCTCAACTTATCAGACTGTTCACATGTGTGTGTGTTCTGACATTTAACAAAAATGAAGCTGTATTCCTTCTGTGCTATCAGGCGACATGTTTCCCAGCAGTGGAAATGTTGCTGAATCATATTAAAGGAAGTGGGTTCCACAAAGTGCTGGGGAAAAGAAACTGTTGGTGAGCAACCAATAGCCTCCAAATTTCACATTTAATTTATTGGCCACATACAAGTCCGGGGTGAGGGGAAAGCCCCTCTACATCTCGGTGTCACTCCGGTTGACTTAAGGTAATTAATAATGGAACATGAAACTACATATTATTTTACCAAAAAGCATCCTCAAATCCCCCTCGCGAGACAAACACCACGAAAAATTAAAGGTTAACTGTAACCGACGCCCACACCCATACCAGTTCTTACATCCCAGCATGCTGTAATAAAATAAAGCCAATGACTGATATGAATTGAAGGTTTCAAAAGCTATTGGTGACTGCCAACTGAATAATGATCTCACTTTAGAAATTGTCAACCCCCTATGTTTTTTCCAGGTTCGTAACTTGCCTTGTAACAAAGTGCTAGGTGACACCAATTTAACAACTAGACTATTTATATATCCTAACTGTATTTTCATTCATTGAACCTTTATTTAAACTCGAGCGATCATTGAGGGGCAGCCCTCATTTACAATGAGACAGAGTGATTACAAAGACAACAACACAGAAAAGAATACGCCATCATAAGAAAGATGAAAAGACAATAGAACTTTGAAAATTTGAAAAATAAATTAGGATGATACGGATACAAAAGAAAGTACGATTATGTAAAGCAAGTACAAGTAGAAGTCTGCAAGTTTAAAACCAGATATCTAAATTGTCCAAAAGGCACAAGTGAGTTTATTTTAAGAAAGTGCTGTAACTTATTCCACGAGTCAGGTGCACTAAAACTAAAAGCAGATTTTCCAAGTTCAGACCGAGCTCGTGGAACATGAAAGAAAAACCAGTCTGATAATGTCCCTCTGAATAAAGCAGGATTTATGCTTCTGTGTTAAATCTAGGCCGTGGCTACATACGTAGGTACGTGGAGATACCGACCCTACGCTGTAGCCTGACGTGCACCTCTCGAAAAATGAAACTACACGTGGCAACGACGCACATCGCTCAGCCGTGGCTTGGTAGCATTGCATTACCCCGACTCATTTCCTGGTTCTCCTTCTCCATAAACAACATGAAATCAAGGAGAGGGTGCTACAGATTTCCCAGAAAGCTCAGGGGAGACACTTTGTTTCTCTCACTATGACTCTAGAGTCGCTACTCGCTCCGAAAGTAATCGCCGTCACTCTCTCACTCGCTCTACACACACTCCCCATGCACACACACCCACACCCTTAATCTGTAGTCTTTATGCATCAAAATGTCTCTACTACTGTCTGTAGTTCTGATACAGAAGCTGGTGAGGCAGGACCAGCAGAGCAGCAAGCTTTTCATTATTCTGCCGTTGAAACGCTTGTTGTGGTTCAGAATAATCATTATCACAGATTTGTTGTGTTCAATTAACATGGCAGAACCTGGCTGTTCTGTTGCATTAAGTCAACTGTATTAAATGAAAATTATTTTTATCCCCGTTTTTTCACCAGTGGGAAATTGTTTTCCTTCATTGTATCATCATTATTATTATTATTATTTAAATCGGAGCAATGTAAAACATTACCAGTTGTGGGCCTGATGCAGTTTAAAACTTTGAAAATGACTACAGAAATAGGTTGCAATTAAAGAATCGGAAAGGATGAGATAAGAGATTGTTGTTGAAATGTTCCAGAAGAAGAAATAATACATGTTTAAATTGTACAAAATTAGGGAGTATTTCTAATATGATATGGGATTTTATTTCAAATTTTACATGTTCAGAAAAAAGGATGGCTTTAGTTATTCCCCCAAGTCCAACAGAGTATTATCTTGGAAAGATAGTAACCAGTAAAGAAGGAAAAAGGCAATTATGTAATTGATCATACGGATTACTATTTATAAGTTTGTATGCACTTCAAACGTGAGCTTGATGTCCAGATAAACTCCAAGATTTTTTTTTTTTTTTACATTTATAGTCAGAAGGTGTGCATAAACCAGTTAAACAAGGAACTAAAGTCAGAAGAGAGTTTAGTGTCTATATAATAAATACTTGGGTCAGAGAACAAAATGACATAATCTGCATATAAGAGACAAGTAGAATGTTCACAGACTGTAGGTAAGTCATTAATGTACAGGAGAGTAATGTTTGGGGCCTGTTTGACACATAAGGAGAGAACATATTCAAAACAAAGTGAAAACATTGGAAGACTTTAACTCAGGAACATGATTTACAGTGTCAAGTGCGTCGATATTGCTGCAGTGACACCACTTTGCTTGAGGAAGGTGCACGATGAACTCCTTTTTCCCTTTGGTTTGGTGTTTGGACAACGTTCATCTATATATCAACAATAATATATATAAAATAATAAAGTCCTGGACAATTACTATATAACTGTAAATTACAAACTAGAAAATGTGATATAAAAACTAAAATACTTTTATTTTAGGAAGAAGACAAGAAGGTATCACACCTAAAATCATACATCAAACAAGACGATATATATGACATACTGTAAATCAAGATGTAAATATCAATGAATGAAAAAAAACAACAAAACAACACATTCTATTTGGGAATACTATCTAGCAGCTGGAGTTTAAACGTTGCCTTAAAGTCAGAAGGATTTGACTCCTTGATTAAAGGGGGTAGTTTCATGTATTTTATGGTTTGGCATCAACATGGTGTCCTAAAGGAGCACACTGTCTGGTTTCTGTTTCTGTGTCCACATTCAAAAGCAAACAACCTTACTATTCTCTCAGCCATTTAGTTCATTACAGTGTGTGTGTGTGTGTGTGTGTGTGTGTGTGTATTTTTATGTTTTGTAGATTGTCTTGTTGTGTTGATGCTTATACTGTATTCTTTTTCTGTTTATTCTTTGTTCTAATGTTTATGCTTATATTTTTATATCTTGTCATTTAATGTAAATCACTTTGAGTTTACGTGTAATGAAAGGTGCTATATAAATTACACGGACCAACAAACTAGATGAGAATTAAATAACATGCATAAAGGGTACTCAGATATGGAGTATTTCTTTAGATCTACAGGTCGCCCACCCCCCCTATCATTTACGTCTACACCACCACTGGCAGCTCAATAACAAGACAAACTAGGTACATCAAACATCTTGTTGCAAAAGAAAGAAAAGGAAATGGAAGAACAGCATGCTTGCCTGCAGCCGTCTGCCTTTTCGTCTTACACCGCAGTTCAACCACAACCATGGCACATTACACTCGAGTAATGTGCACAAAGTGTGTTTCCGCCTGCAGTTCTTTACTAATTTACTCAGAAAAAGTCAAACCACAAACAAAACGGCATATTTATTGTATGGTAAAGAAAATAACAACACATGTCAATCTGGATCGTGTTGAAGTACTTTAAATGACTACAATTAAAGTTGTCTATTCCACATCACACTACAGATGATTCTACTTCAAAGAGCCAATAGTGAGATGACAGAGATCTAAAACCACAGATGTTCTTGAGTAGCAACAACATGGAGACAGTACTGTACACCAATATGTTTCACTACTTTCTGGCGTCCAAAAGGACCTCTTTAGATCTACTGCTTTTTGAATATTATTGTTATGCTAGAGATGTGGCATGCCATTTTTCCAGTAATGACCTCTGACTATTTGCTCATTTCCCCCCCCAAAAAAAGACAATTAAAAAAGTGAGTGAAAACTTTTAAACCACCAATGAATTTACTAATTAACTTAGAGGGGCAGTGGGGTTCCTTCCAACAACTGCTTCCTTTAGTGCTGCAACACCAGCTACTGAGTTCAACACTACAATGAATGTGATTACTTACCAGGACTGATGGTAATGACCTCCTCCTCAGACAGATGAAACCAGTAAAGACCAGCAGGGCCACCAGGACCAAAACAAACATCACCAACAAAATCAACAAGGCTGCGATCCACAGGTCTGCAGAGAGGAGAGATGGGGCATCATGGGACATATTATTCACACAGAAACACAGAGGGAGCCAGGGGCCAAAATAAAATAAACAAATCACTTAAAAAAAAAAAACACTCAAAGATTTAGAAAATAAAAGGTTAAAAAAAGGTGCCAGTCATATACATATACATACATACATAGTTGTGCTCATAAGTTTATGAACCCATACTAAAGTTGACTAAAAAGAGGAATAAAAAAATCAACTTTTGGAAATTGATCTTAATGCCTTAATTAAAAAAATGAGGAAAAATCCAAACTTTAAGGACACCAATTTTCTTTGTGAATGAATAATGTATCCTAAATAAATAAATAAATGTTCTTCCTTAAAATACAGGGGGCATAAGTCAGTACACCCCTATGTTAAATTCCCATAGAGGCAGGCAGATTTTTATTTTTAAAGGCCAGTTATTTCATGGATCCAGGATACTATGCATCCTGATAAAGTTCCCTTGGCCTTTGGAATTCAAATAGCCCCACATCATCACATACCCTTCACCATACCTAGAGATTGGCATGGTTTTATTTCAGTTAGCCTAATAGCTGGTTTGATTTGCATTGAGAGATGATCTTATGGAAAGTACCCCATGTCAGCGCTGAGTGACACAAGTTCCAGCAGGAAGAGTTGATTTTGCTCCAAAACAAACTACAACAGTAAACAAATCATTTATTTGACTATTACCAGGTAAAATACGCTTCCTTCTTTTTCACATGTGGCCCTAATGGTCTTCGGACATTTAATATTCCATTAAACTAATGTTAACATACAGGGGGGGGGGAGACGTAGCAGCTATAGTGGAAGGTCCTGCATTCAGATTCCCATTTCAGAATAATATATATCATATTATTGTATAATAATTTAAGCATTAATGTGTTCATCACTTTCATGTTGCAACTGATAAATTATTTCATATACTGCTGGGTATTTTAACCTATAATACATCATCATTTATTAGTTAATAAATAATTTAAATCTGCAAAGTAATTAAAGCAGTCAATACATGTAGTGGAGTAAAAAGTAGAATATTTCCCTCTGAGATGTAGTAGATTAGAAGTGTAGCTTAATATGGAAATATTAAAGTACAAGTACCTTAAATAAATTGTAGTTAAGGGGTGGAGTGTGCGAAGAGGGGCAAGGAGGCATTTCATTGGTTCTTATTAAGGGACCGTGTGGCAGTGATTGGTGGGTGTTTTAACAGAATTACAGCAGCTACAGATGACAGATCTTTTTTCCTTATTTTTCAGAAACCATAAGTAAAGAAAAGAACATTTCAACAGAGGTCCGGGCTAAGCCCCCGATGTCCTCAAATCCTAGCGACGCCGCTGCCGCTCACTATCCAACCAGACAGGACACACTTATGCGAACACAGCTGATATCTAATCCGCGTGTCTGGTCACACAAGCCGCATTGAAAAGTAAAGTGTAACTTTAAAGCTTATAATTGCAATAAAACCTTTGTGAGTAACAAGGCACTACTCTGGCTACACCTGTTCAGGCATAAACATGTAGAAAACAGATATGTCAGTCTGCTCTCATCCGCTGCCGCTGTGTTACACAGCACAAATAGCAAACTGCTACAAACATGCTAAAACTTAAGATGTCTGATTTGTAGTCTAACTGTTTATCGCTTAAGCAAATTCTTGTAAAATCAGCTGGTTGCTAAGGCAAATCAGTCCCTTTGATATATATATATATATATATATATATATATATATATATATATATATTAGGGCCGGGACTCGATTAAAAAAATGAATCTAATTAATTAGAGGCTTTGTAATTAATTAATCGAAATTAATCGCATTTTAATCGGTCGGGTGTTTTGCGTTGAGGTGATATTTGAGGCTCGATGTGCTGCGGTGATATGCAAATTCCTTGTTGCATAGCTTGCACACAACCATGCTCTTGTCGACGCTTCCATCCTTTCGTTTTTTAAAACAAAATTTCCCATCCACGGGGCCAAGCAAAGCGGTCTCGTCAGCTTCTTCGTTCATGTTCACTGTGGTTTGTTGTTGTCGGAAGTCAAGAACGCTAGTTGGTGCTCCAGTATAATCGGTCCGTCGAAACTCATTCATTGAAAAACGTTCCGCGGTGCAAAAATAAGTGTGGTTAAAATTATGTTATTTATTTTTTGCGTAATTAATTAACGCGTTAAAGTCCCGTAATTAATTAATCTTAATTAACGCGTTAAAGTCCCAGCCCTAATATATATATATATATATTTCTTAAAGCTGCACTTTCATATGTCTCTTTGTAGCTTTGCTTATTTAAAGCTAATGTACTTGCACTTACTACTTGTTGTCTGGAGTTAGAACTAGGGGTGCACAATATATCGACTCAATATCGTTATCGCGATATCACGTTGCGCGATATTATACCGAAATTCTCGCGATAATTACGCGATATTTTGTTTGCGTTGCATCCCGCCCGACATGTACCCAAAGAGTATAGAAGCAACAAGAGGAGAAACTCAATAGAAAGTTGTGTTACATTCAGTCCAAGATGGCGGAGCTGCAGTTCCATTGCAAGCTGCAGCACAACGTTCTATTGAGTTTCTCCTCTTGTTATGTCTATACTCTTTGATGCACCTCTCGAAAAATACACATCACTTGGTAGCGTTGTATTTCCCCCCGACTCATTCCTGGTTCTCCTTCTCCATCAACAACATGAAATCAAGGAGAGGGTTAACTTCTCCTGCTCCAGATTTCCCACCGTGGTCAGAAAGAACAGAGGAGACACTTAAGTTTCTCTCACTAAGACTCTAGAGTCACTACTCGCTCGGAAGAAAATCGCCGTCACTCTCTCACTTCTTCCTCGCTCTACCACACACACCCACATGCCGGCTCGACGCACACACCAGAGCACGTATAAACATCAGCTGCGTGGAGCCTCCGCAGAACCAAAAAACGAAGCGAAAGAAAAGAAAGGACCTAAAGAGAGCGAAGAGTGGAGCAAAAAGAACACAAAAGTAAGAAAATGAGTGTTGCTCTGGGAGACGACGAAATAACAGAGACTGAAAGGAAACTTTAGAGGCCAAAAGTAACCCTACAGTCACATTAGCTACAAAAGAGAGCGACATGCACTCGTTTGTGGGTGCTCCGGGGCGTGCCTAGCCTACCCCTGGTTGGACACAATATATGAGATTAAATGCCAAACATATCAGATATATACATAAATATGATGTCCTGAAGCGTTGTCCGCCATCTTTAATTATTTTCTTCGACTTGAGCCACTGACATACGTCACGCTGCCCTCACGCTGCCTTCACTCTGATTGGCAGTCGCTCGTGGCCAAACGAATGGTAGCTGTCTCTTGTAGCTAATGTGACTGTAGGGTAATGCCTCCTCCTCGGTAGCTTGGAAATACTTTGGCTTTAAGCCAACAGATGTGCATTGCATTGTTTTTTATACTGTAGTGTATATACAACCAGTACAACATGTCCTGTTCTATAGACATGCTCTTTATTTATTTATTTTATACTGTCCAAGCAGTAAAACATGTCCTGTTCTGTAGACACGTTGGACCAGTCCAATATGACTGTCAGTTGAAATAAACCTTGTGTTGTAAGAAAACTTGTTTTATTTGTTATAAATCTATTTTGATGCGTTTTCCCATAACTTTGGTAATTTTACATATATTTAAAAATATTGAAATTATTATCGATATTGCAATATTCATTATCGATATCGCAATATCACATTTTTTCAATATCGTGCACCCTTAGTTAGAACCTTCAGGGTTGAAAGCACTTAATTGTAAGTTGCTTTGGATAAAAGCATCAGCTAAATGACATGTAATGTAATAACGTAATGTAGCATTTAAAAAACATAACAGTAGGAGACACATGCACACAAACACAGTGAGCTGTACCTGCGGTGAAGAGGCCAAGGGTAGAAGCACACACAGGTTGGCTGTACTTGGACTCCCTAGGAGCATATTTGTCTGAGAAGCAGACTGAGACACAGTACACTCTGCCAGAGACCAGATCCGTCAAAAGCACTTTTCCCAGAGACTTGGTGTCCTTAAACTGCACACAGAGAGAACACAGACAGATGTCAGAAAAAACAACATAACAAACACAGCATTACTACCATAGATTAAACCACAGGAAGCTATGTTTGAGAATGCTGTGGTAAGGTCAAGGGGCAACTTCTGGGCCTGAAAAAAAGTGAAATTGAATGGTTTAGTGCCTTAAACCTGCATTCTAACTTCCAGCATGGGGGCAATTCCCCTGGTTCCAAAAAGACGTCACATTCTAAGTTAAGTAAGTAATAGGGGTGCACCGATCCGATATTAAGATCGGATATCGGTCCCAATATTGATAAAATAGCTGGATCGGGATTGGAAGAATTAACAGATCCATGGGCCGATCCAGTTTTATTAGTTTTTTTTCCCTCTGTCGCACGTTTGTCCCATGCTGGAAGAGTTGAGTGTACAAATAAATAAGAATTCAACACATTACATCTATGTTATTTTGTCTTAGTTGGGAAAGTAATTTTTAGTTAGGAAAGTCTGGTGCCTTTAGTCTCTTCCACATGGTGGAAGGAAGGTATAAGGTGGAAGGTATACAGTGTATTATTAATTCAACAACGGTATCGGATCGGTATCGACAGATACACAAAGTCCAGGCATCGCTATCGGGACTGAAAAAGTCAGATCGGTGCTTCCCTAGTAAGTAAGACGTTAAGGTTATCAATAACACTAAGATGCCCTTGCTATATATTATTGGTGGCACTACTGGGTCTGAAAATATTGCTGAACCGTGGAGAAAACATTACGGTGATAATTGTTTTAAAAGTGACTGGTTAATGTTGGTGATCTTTCCAACAATGATGGTGTGGTTATTAGACCTGATGAAGTGTCCTATGCCACTGAGAAATAGGCAGCTAACAAAGCATGTGGCCTTGACCAAAGAACAGCAGAACATCATTAGTATGCTAGCCAAAGACTGATTCTATTTCATCTTTCCTATTAGTGCCTGTAGTCAAAGACAAAACCGGTAAAATAACCAGCATAGAAAATTACAGACCAATTGCCCTGGCACTTTGCAAAGTATTAGAACCAATCTGGTCAGATAGGCTTCAAGAATACCTCATAACCATTGAAAATCAATTTGGTTTCAAAATCGAACATGGCACAGTTGTTATTGAGTATAGAAGACATAACAGTACAATATTTATGTGTTGTCTGGATGCGTCAAAAGCCTTTGACCGTATAAATCATGGAAATTGTTGAATTAATTGAGTGAGGGCCCCCCCCCGATATCTGATAAAGATTTTGCACTTTTGGTATATGCATCAAACCATGCAGGTTAGATGGGGTAAAAGTATATCTGCACCCCTCTTAGTGACTAATGGGGTTCAACAAGGGGGAATACGGTCACCTCTTCTCTTCAATTTGTATATGGAGGATCTTTCTAGAAGTTAAAAGAGTGCAAAACTGGATGTATGGTGTGGGATAGTCTTATTAACTATCTAATGTACACTGATGACTCAGTATAGTGCTGGCCTACAGTATGGTGCCCACAGTACGGTGTGCAGTATGATATCACATTAAAATGAGTATTACCATGAACTTTCAAAAATTCAAAGCCTTAGAATTTTTGGGGGCTCGTCCGGGATCTTTTGTTTGCACGTTTTTCATTGTCTGTTGCGGTAAGGTTTGATATTTTTATATTGCCGTGTGCTGTCTCCGCAGCTTTGCTAGTGTGTGATTGTGAAACTGCTTCCTCAGTCTAGCTAGGGTAGTGTCCAGCTGGGCCTAAACAGCCTTTCCTTCGGACACTAATTTATTGTTTTGCCTTTTTTGTTTTCGGAGTCAATCCTGGGCGGAGACGGCGTTCTCCAAAGGGGGCTGGCGTTACAGGGTTTCGGCCGCTGATGTGTTGCCTGTAAGTTGCCCCGAGCCCGGCGCGGCTTCAGAAGATAAACAGGGATTAGTGGTGGTTAGGCAGGTTCCGAGGAAGTTTTTGTTTCCATAAGGCGAGGCTGGAGACTTATTGTTTGGGCGTATTAATATCAAATGTGCGTGTTCAGCGTGACTGTGCTTGTGTTATGGGTGATGGCGGCTTTTGAGTTAAGTACATTTGTGTCAGACCCGACCTTAGCTAAGTTTGATAAATGTACAAAGAAAGATCTGCATGAGATAGCACAAAGTACGGTATTTCTGTGTAAGTTTCCCTCCGAAAAGCTGAGCTAAAGGCTTTTGTGTTTACTGGTCTCTTTAGTCAGGGAGTTTTCTCTGCACCCGTGAGCGGCCCTGATCTAGAGGTGAGTGAACCTGATGTAACAGAACAGCCTCTTAATGTTACTCCGGTTGTTCGACCTGAGGTCGAGGCAAGTCGAACGAAAAGCCGGAAAAAAATTCAAAACCTGCAGGTGGCACTTAATGTTATAAGAGATAGGGCATATGTGAGACTACTAATGAGGTGAATTTAATAAGTACACTACCTGATTTTATTAGATATTGTAAGAGCACCCCCAAATACCAAAATACAGTATCTGCACAGCTCACAGGTAACTTAAGTTCAATTTCAATGCCTCTTCTCACCTGTAACAACACGCCCACATCAACACAGCAGTGCTGTCATGCTTCAACTTATTGATCCTGATGGCACAAGTGGTCTCTGTTTGCCAAAAAGGTTGCTTTCACTACCTCGTTTAAATCTAACCCTGAAGCGTTTCGTTGGATAGTCCGGTTCGTTTGGGCAGATGTGAAAGCTCAGGTTTTTCACCTTATTCCGAAAAAGACGGTATTCCGACTAAGCTGTTATGTGGCTAATGAAAGTGAATATTCCACTTATATTCCTGTTTACATGTAGCCGTGCAAAATACAATTTTTCTGAAGTTTAACAGCGGTGGCGGACTTGTTGAACCATGCGACCGCAGCCTACTTGAGACGTATATTTCGAACGCGCTGTATACACATCCAAAGAATGCCTCTAAAACCTGAATAATACCGAAATATCCCACATCTAAATCGGAAAATGCTATATTTGGATAAAGGCCTTATTCGGAATATCCAACCAGAATATGCTGTTTACATGACCCGTATCAAATTCAGAATATTGTCATATTCGGAATAATAGTGGAATATTGGTGTGCATGTAAACGTACTCAATGTTGCAACTTCCCCCCCGAATCGCCACCGAACTATAGGTGTGAAAGCTCCCTAAAACTCTTATGACTCTGTATGTGAGTATACAGTATGTACAGCACCTGAGCTTTGTCTGTATTGTTGCTCTTGATCATGAGTGTGTACTGCAGAGAATCATAGATCTTCTTAAGGTGCTCCATGGGAGGCTGAAGGTCCACACACAAGTCTCGTCCACAGGGCGTCACAGTCAGCAGCGGCAGATCCATGTCAGCTGGAGGACACAGACACAGGGACAAATAAGATCATTTTGTTACATGAACTCCAATTTCCATCACACAATGGGTTACCAATAGTTCATTCAAATTGAGGAAAGATAACCACTATAAAAATGCCGCATTAAAGTAGACTTATTGATGTGCAATTCCTCTGCTCATGAATGCAGGTACCAAACAGTAACCAAAACCAAACAGGTTTATGCAAAGTCATTTGATGCAACACATCTTCAATAGAAGTCTCTCATAACTTCGAGCAAAACACTTTCAACAGAGAACCTGTAAGTAAATAAGTTCAGGGAGTAAAGCAAGTTATTTATTTTATTTATTATTTTATACTCTTTATTGATCCCCAATGGGGAAATTACAATTGTGCATAACATTTGAATTACTATAAATTGCAATACATTTAAAATCCAGAGCTGAAAAGTGTTATCTTAATGACCATTAGGATAACACTGAATTGACTGTCTCTACAGAGTTCCATACTCTGCAAAGATGCATTTTTTAAATAAAAGCCGTGCTTTTTTGCTGGTTTATATCATGCAGATGGCGGCGCCAAAGACGCAGCGACATGGAGCTCTCACTGCAAACTGCCTACAGAGAGGAGGTACAGACACTAACCACCTGGTCGTCAACAACCTCATCCTCAACACAAGACAACCCAAAAGAAATCATTAAAAAAAAAAATCAGGAAAAGCAACAACAACAAAAGAAACACTCCGCGATGGTCCGTGTGTAAATGGAGTGGAGGTGGAGAGGGGTTCCAGTAGGGATGTCCCGATCGGATCGGAGCCGATATGGGCATTTTATAACTGATCGGGGATCGGCAGGCACCCCGATCACCTTACTCCGACCATTTCTGTCAGTAAATTCTACTCCATTCTAAGAAGCAGTTGATTTTGTATGTGAGTTTTATAAAAATGCAAGCTGCACTAAGTTAAATAAACTAGTTACTTTGTTTACTTACCAAAAAAACGGTGTGCAGCTCTATTATCTAGGCAAATATAAGTATCGGATTGGGACTCGGTATCGGCAGATATTTAATATTTTTCAAATCGGATCGGGATCCGTGGCTAAAAAAGCTGATCGGGGCGTCCCTAGTCTCCAGCTTTAATATCCTGGGAGTCTACATCACGGAAGACCTGACCTGGAGCCTGAACACTACCTACATCAGCAGAGACCCCCAGAGACTGCTGATCACTTTCTACCGCTGCACGATAGAAACTATTTGTTTTTTGTGATTAACTTTTTTTTTAAACATAATACAAAACATACAACTCGCAACATGAACAAATCCCCTCCCCCGTCTGTCATCACGACCCACCCAGACAAAAATTAAGAAAAGAGGACACAGTCACTACAATACTCCCGACCATTCGACAAAATAGTGACAAAGTAGACAATAAACCATAAACCGAATAAACATATGTATAAATGACAACACCATAAGCCTATCATACACGTCTCTCCCCAGCACAGAGCTACCTAGGAGCCCTCCAGAAAGCTCAGGTACTTTGCATTGGTTTAGGAAAGCCACAACTAGGGATAGAGCGATTATCGGCCCTGACCCATTATCGGCAGTTTGTAGACTTTCTGTTTCAGCGTTTTATTTGCCTGATAACCGATAAAGTTAATGCCTTAAAAAGTGTTCTACTTTGGCTTCTCTACAGCTCTGTGTCTGTCCCTCTGCTTCAGTTTCACTCATCACTGAGTCTGACTTAATGTCCCCCCCCCACAACACTATCTCACTATCTTTTACTGGGTATTACGTTGAAAGTTTCTCATTTATTAAATGATTGCTTAAAGGTGCAATATGTAACTCGAAAATCAGGTGGGTTGCCAGGCTGAACCCACTGTCACACAGGACAAGACGTAACAGAAGAAGACAATCATGACAAGCGAAGACAATGTAAGTGCATCGTAACAATGTACCTGTCACGGTGGTTGTTGCAGAGAAAGTCAACCGATGTAGCCCGCCCCCCGGCCACTCCTCTGGTCGGTAAAGTTAGCAGTTAGCGTGTGTTAGCATGGCGGCGTTAGCCAGCACCAATCGGTATAATCGGTATCGGTGTCAATGTTTTGCCAGTAACTAACGCGAGTAACGTTACTCTATATTAATTTAATGAGAATACCCAAACGTTTAAATTACTTAAAATGCAATTCCCTACTAACTTTGGTATACGTTAAAAGTGAAGCTAGATGCTTACCTGTTCAGAAGGAAATTAGCCAACTCGGTCTCTAAGCTGTCTCCATTTTTCAAATGCATCTCTAATATTTACCCATGTTTTATTACGGTATTTACTCTGGTCATGCAACTGTTTAGAAACATGCCGAGGTTTTTTAGGTCGTGTAGAAGCCATCTCCGTTGATCCCCTTCGTTTGTGTGCTGCTTCCTTGGCTGTACTACAGCTGTAGCGTGCTGGGTTTACGTTTTTAAGGGTATATCTGGCAACCCGGCCTGGCTGTCAAACTGGGCAGTTGATAACAACACACAGGCCAAAACACAAACAGAAATTCCATCACAGAACGTAAATTTCAAATTTCAAATTTCAAAAAAAAAAAATGACATTAGCATTGTTGTCAGAAAAGATAGTATTTCAGCTTAACATGTTTCCTTAATATCTGATGAGGCATTGGTGTCATTTTGGGATTTATTACAGTACATATATTACATATTGGACCTTTAAAGCATTTAAACAAAGTTTTGTGTTGGAGTTTGTAATTTTCCCAAATCTTAATATTGACTTAAATGTTTGTCTCCACTTTTTGACGTTCATTTTCACTGTAAATGCATATCCGTTCAAAATACGGGTTATCGGTTTCATTAACTACTAAAAATCGGTATCGGCCTTGAAAGAACAGTATCGGTCGATCCCTAGCCACAGCTAATGACACAAGGAAGAGACACGAAAAGAAAACCCCAAATGGAAATGAACTGAAGAAGATTTTCTGCTACAATTGACAAGAAACAGAAGATCAAATGGAGAGAAAAATGGTGGTGGTGTGGCAGGAAGAGAAGAAGAAGACCCTCCATTATGTTTCCCTGTTAATTAAAATCTCGTAGTTTCAATAAAGTGCCACTTACCGTCTCTGATTGGCTTATAATCATCTCGGGTGACTGGTTCCGAGTGCTGTGCGTCCAGCACTGCTTTAATCTCGATATAGTAGGACTCATTTGGGTTAGAGAAGGCCTCTGTCAGGTTGCAAACCAGTGGGTGCTGGACATGCTCGCAGCCAGCCACTGGCACCCAGGAAAGCCCCCTTCAGGACCGGAGAAGAGGGAAAGAAGCAGACTTAGAGGGTCAAAAGAACAAGTCTTGTTTTTAAAGTTTTGTTTTGAATAAGCTTTCGGTAATGCTATCTATTAACACTTGCGGTTTCATTGTGAAGGCCTTTACATTCAAATTTATTTATTAGGAAGCGCATGCTGGAACTGGTGAAGAATGAAGCTGTAGCTTTACCCGCTGTAAATAAACGGAGGACAACAGAAAGCACTATTTAATGTGGATCGTAACATTTGGCCGATATCCGATCCACTTTTTACTGTTTGCATGACATGATGGTTCAGCCATTAAGCATTTGCTCTAACCTGCTCGGAGCACTACATGGATAGAAAGACTTAATACTACAACTTAGTACTTCTCTGTGACTGACAACTTTCCCAAACATCTTTGGGTATGTGTCCGAGAACAAACTCTGACTAACATCTGTGATCCTTTTTCTGTTAAAACACAAACTGCCCGCTTCCAAAAGGCTCTACAGATAGTCCCCGGGACACTGTCAGTATACAGTGTATACACAAGTACAATCACAAACTACAGGTAACACCTACCGAATTGTGTGAACGCTGACATGGTAGTGGACTCCTGTGGGTGTCCTGGGTCCAGCCTCCCATTTCAGCACATGAATGAAATGGACTGAGGACAGAGTCATGTTGACAGGCTGGGGGAGTTTACTCATAGCTGGAATACAAACAAACAGGACATTAAATGGATATATACCTACAGTAGATTTCCATTTTCATATGCACCTCAGTCAACCACCTCAACTATTTGAATTATTAACATTGTCAATATTTCTTCTATATTTGCTAAACCACACTGTGTAATCCAGAGATTTGTTCTTCTTGCATAGATTTAAATATGCCACTTAGAGTAACTTGTAATCACATTATAATGCCTTATAGCAGTGATTATGCATTATAAAATGAATACAACATATTAAAATGATAAGAACTAGAATACACTATAATCCTGATAAGAATATGGTAGTCAGTAAGTGATGAGCAATTATAAAGTATTATGATACCTGACCTTATAAGTCATTATAAAATGGTTTATGATGTGTTATGATTCTTGTTATAAAGCATTATGATTACTCACAAGTGCTTATAACTATGATTATTATTATTATATATATACACATGCATTATAGACACAAAGTGACCAGCAAGAGTATGAAATCAGTCCGTCCAGAAAAACGCGATCACATAATTCAATACATAATCAGCCAAACTCCGCATATTTATGCGGGGGCCGCATTTTTTTCAAATACGCCGCACTTTTTTCGATTTCCACGCAAAATATGCGGGGCTTGCATGATTTCATAATCCCCGCATTTTCGTTGAAAAAAAGTCACATATATCTTAGCAGAAAGTTGAAAAATGTTGCATTTACTTCACACAAGAGCAGCCATTTTCCCCTGTTGCCATGGGAACGTTATGAAGTGACGTTATGAAGTGACGTAATTACGCGACGTGAACATCATCGAAAAGCTGCAAACCCCGCGATGAAGCCACGAGGAAACCGCAGTTTTTGCAAGTTCCCACAATTTCATCGCATAAAATTGCATAAATATCCCGCATATTCTATAGCATTTTTTAAGAAAATGTGCCGCATAATCAAGGATTTTTGCCCGCAACAATCACAAAAAAACTTTTTCTGGAAGGACTGGTATTATGATACTTGACCTTATAAGTCATTATAAAAAGCCTTGATAATGTGTTATGATTAAAGTTGTGATGTAGTTGTATTGAGATTGACCTGCAACGCAATTTTTCACATTTCATTTTACTGATAAATGTGTTGGTGATAAATACACAAACTACAATGTGCTGCTTATTATAGTTCACAATCTCATTTTAATTGAATGGTGCTTTACAAATGCACAAATGTGTATCAGAAATGTAAACAAAGTATTATTGCTGTCAACGTGCTGTATTACTGCCTCTGCCTCACACAGGCTATCCCTCACTCACACTTTTTTTTTGTTTACACCGAAATAGCAATCATATCTAAGGTGTTCAAACGTCCATGGACAGGAGAGTTTCTAACTACCCAACACCCATTGCGGAGAAGACTGAGTGATGAGGGAACCAGAGAGAGAGGAGCTCACAACACCCGCACAAGCACTATTTGTTTTTACGAGGTAAATAGTTCTATATAATTTTTTATTTTTTTTTTTCAAAGAAGCGTTCTCCGCTCACTGCTGTCATATCTGTAACTCTCTCACCCAAGTGAGGGAGCAATACTGCAGCATGTAGCAAATGTCGGAGCTGACATTGGGCTCGTTCGAGATGAGCTGAGCTGAAACTGTAAAGTAGACGAGAGCAGGCGGTGGCAGCAGCGGGCGGTGAGAAAACTCCACGGTCTAGTCGGACAGATTAAAGCTGTTTCCTGCAGCCTTCAGTCTGAACAGGAAGTTACAGAAACACTCACATCCTGTTAGGTCAGATTAATAAAATGTTATCAGACCCATATATCAGCTCCTACACAGTCTCCAGCTGTTTGTATTATGACAGAGTAGCTCTTAAAATGCTCTACATGTCATCTGTTGCCGGTTAATTAACAACAGACTCTAGATTATCTGTAATCGGAACAGATTTAGTCTCTCTGACTTCTAAACATCACCATCAGCCACACAACATGTGTTCTGTACAGAATAAGCCTTTAAATTGGACAAATAGCAATTAAAATCCCTCTGATTCAAAAACAATAAAAAGTTTATGTAAAACGTCATAATGCTGAGTCGATTCTGAACCAATCAGCTGTTAGATCAGCCGAGAGGCAGGCGTTTCCCAGCATGCCCTGGGACCGCCTGGGTCTTGTAGTCGGTGAAAAGCAACTGAGGTTATTGTTGCCCACGTATTCATGACGTCAGAGCAAGTCGGGATCAAGTCGGATACAAATCTAACCGGCATGCATTGGGCGGCGATCGCCAGGGATCGATTCTGCTCAGACCTAGCTCATCTCCAACGAGCCTGCTAGCACTGTTGTAAAAATGCAAATAAATCAGTGAATGCATGGGCAATTAGGTGATATCCTGGAGTTGTGGTGTTGAAATAAAACCCTGTCCTTTTTGTCTGAGACCGAGACAACTGAGTAAAAATGTGGTCGATTTTGTGACTAGACTAAATACAAGACTGCTGAGGTCTATCAACACAGCTCTGCCGACCGGAAGTGCAGGCAATCCGGATGGAGACAGAAACAGTGAGGAGAAGAGAGGAGGGCTAACGCTAGGCTAAGGCTAACTCCTTATTACTACACAGCATCCCCAATGTATCTTCGGCAGCGGATCACCACCCGTAGATATATTATGGACTGCACCATCCTGATTTTCACGGAAACATGGTAACAGCAGCGCTATGCAACAGCACATGCTGACTATGAGTGTGAGGCTACGAAAGCGAGACACACAAGTGTAGATGACGTTATCCATGCAGTGAACCAATCACTCACAGACCCTCCCCCTCTCACACACATTGGCCAACTCTGGCAGACTCGCCCTCTCCTCCTTTTTCAACATGAAATAATAATCAAAAAAAGTCAGCAAATTTGCAGGTCGCACATGCGAGAATAGTTGTGAAAAATACTCGCACCGTCTCAAAAAATGATCGCAAAAGGCGACCATTTGGTCATGACAGTCTGTCTTTGAATTTCCGGAGAAACCAGACCCACGTGATGCGTTCGTCCAATCAGCTGCCGGTTTTCATTTGTTATGGAGACGTATTACGTCTCGTCGCTTTGATGTGTTCCGAGGCCCTTTTTTGACCAACTCGGGAGACCGATCAGTCCAACTGCCTTTTCTGCCGAGGGTCGGCCATCTGGTCGGTGTGTCTCGACCTTTAGACTCCGGTCCCTCCTCCGCAGCGCTGTGGAGGAAGGTCTGGCAATGCGAGACTATGTGAACAGTGAACATTACTTAATTATTGTATGTGGCGTTATCTTTTGCGGGGTGCAAATGTTCTACCAAAACAAGTTTTTTTCTGAGACTATTTTGAAGAGCCAGCGGGGATGCTGGCAGGGAGCAACGCCAGTGTAGTGCATAATAACCGATGGAATGCCCGGTTTGTACCGTCTTTTCCTCTCTCTGCGTTTAAGTCCAGCTCTGCATCCCCTCCTTCTTCTCCTCCTAATTAATTCTTCAGTGAATCCTAGTGTTCCTCAGTGCTAACAGCTGTTCCCGAGTGTAAACAATGGAGCCCTGGCCGAATGGGTCTCCCATTGCGAAGTTGTAAAGTCAAACCACAGTACAAGTATGAACCTGAAAATGAGCATATGTCTCCTTTAAACTGGACCTCATAGCAAACACCTCATGTCACACACAAATTTAAAACGACAACGTTGTCTGCAGAGGAGGTGTCTTTTCAGGGTTATGATGAGACTGAGGCATAACATCACCTGACGGTGTACTCACCTGGCAGGACCAGAGGCAGCCATGCGAGCATCCAGATGAGAGCAGTCATGACAGGCAAACCATCCCTGCTCCACTGCTATCAGCCCCTCAAGCAAGTCACCACCACACCTCATCTCTGGACTCTCATGCTGCTTTCACTTTCCTTATTAACACTACAGTATGTAATAACAAATCAGGAATTGACGTGACTACTGCGACCTTTTGTAGTCACATCATCACATGTCATATCAAGTGGTTAAATAACTCTGTTTGGAAAAGAAAAGCGCCTGCGAAATGAATGTTAACCCTAATGGCAATGTGATGAATGTCAAGTGGGTAATACACTTTAGTGAATTATTGTTTACTGGCACTCACTGGAAATCCTAGTCACGATTTCTACTTAGCATAATCTTACATTTCAAGATTACGCCAAATTACTGTAATAACATTAACATTAACTGGTATACGTGCAGTTTAGTGTCACAAATTCCTCATACAATGTCCTACGTGCAGTTTAGGATCCCAAATTAACCCTAACCTTAACTTGTCTCAAATAAGACCCTCATCATTTGGGACACTCAGTTTTTGGAAAATAATTTGTGACACTAAACTGCACGTAAGCCACGTTAACGTTACCATTTTACTTTCATATTGTAACCACAAAGAATATGTTGCAAAATACTTTCCTTTTGCCTGTTAGCTTAAACCACCCAGTTTAACGTTACTTTCATTACAAAACACGTTGAAATCCCACTGAACTTCCAAACACTGACAACGGTAAGGTTATTTAACGTTCCTCTGCCCAGAAAAATATTCGTCTTTTTCTCAAGACGCCCACTCGCCGGTGGAAATGTACCTAGCGCTAGCTAGCTAACGGACTAGCATTAACTTTGTCAGCATGTAGCTAAACTAACTAGCAAGCTGAAGCTTTTAGAATAGGTCGAAAGCTACAAACTGTTAGTAACATTCAATGGTAAGTTTAATATTACAGCTACCTGTACTGAAAAGCGTTTCCATGTTTATCCACCAATTTCAGACAAACAAACACACAAACACACTGGACCCACGTTACAGCTGCTCCTGTTGCCTTTAAGGAACCATAGTTTAGCTCGGCGATGTGGCTTTTGGCACACTGACTGGATAGTTAAAAAAATAAGGACAACACAAAATTGTAAACACGTTTTCAGCTATAACGTTAGTTGCTTTATTTTTCAGGAATAGAGCAACTTTCACTGTATGTAAGAAAGACGATGTACATCAGGAATGTGTTTTGTTATTAGGTAGAATGTAGAAAATTTGGCATCTACAAATTTAACAGCGATACTTTACAACATAAAAACAAGACACACAACAAAATAGTCTTAATAGGTAAAGGTATTTTACACAATTACAAATAAATAGAAAACATAATAATCAGCATGCATTATCCAGCAGACAGGGGGTGACATGACGGCACCTTCAAATTTATGTTTTCCCGATTTCGGGTAACGTTAGCAGAAAACATTATCAGTTGTATTTTGCGCCTTTTGGGGCCGTGGTATATTCTAAATCGGATCTGCTAGAATGGTCGACGTAGGGTAAAGCAAGGCAGAATAAGGCGGGTGACGTCGATGCGTCTAGCGGATCCGATCTAGCATAGTGATTTATATTTGTCCGCCGGTATGTGAAGGCAGCATCTGACAACAGGGTTGGTGATAGGAAATCACGTGACCTAGTATAAGTAAGATAGACTGCTAGAATACAACGAGGGAGGGAGGGAGGCAGCGCAGTGAGCGCAGCTTCAGTTGTCTGTTGTTTGCAAGGCATAGAGGCCATAATTGTTCAACAATTAACCATCAGTGGTGTGCAAAATTCAGATTACAACTACTCAGGCAATTCTGATGATGAACAACATCTAACATTCAGCATTGTAAGGGAACAGCATACACATGTATTCACATCATAGCCAAAACCTCCACTATTTTATCTTCTCACTGTTTACATCTCTTTATGTACAGTCTATGGTTAGTCCCTCAAGTTATACAGTACCATTTCCTTTCTGGTGTGACCTCCTTCAGTGAGCTGTGTTCCATACTAGGCCGACATATGAATTGTATAAAGTATATACTAACTACATACTTTCACTGTTCGTGTAGTTAGTATACAAGTACAAACATCCACATACATTTTTTTGTACTAACAGGACATTATACAATATGTGCACCAACTGTTAATGTCAAACTGCAACTTTGGAATAGAATTTCCTGTGAGTATTGCCTCAATTTTCATTAGTGCATTGTGGGACAATCAATATCACACTAAAAAAAAAAGTGGGTTTTGGTCGTATAAATAACCTAATTGGGCCACTTTTCGAAAGTGAACACATCATGTGTAGTATAATCTGGCGACACATCTCTAGATTTCTTTTAATTTCCATATTTTTGGAAAATGCCCAAAGGAGGGTATATAAAATACATGGGAGAGATTCCCATTTGTGAACTTGTGAGTGTTCATGCCATCAGTGAACTCGAGATGGTTGTATGATTGCGGAGTTGAGTTTTGTAAATAAAAAATGTCTGAATTCCATTGATCTGCTTCAGTTGTATTGGCCATGCTGGCTCATTGTGGCTCGCGGCTTACTGGGACACTTGGATTGAACAGAGCCATCATTATTAGTAACTCCTGTGCTTGTGCTACTATGACAGACCAAAATGTCTGCTGTGAAATATAATCATATAACATTATTTTCATCAAATTTGGCTTAGGCTAATGTGAGGTATCTTTATTTGTTTGGCTTTTATAGGCTGTTCCGTATTATTAAGTCGTATATAGCCGAGCTCTCAGAAAAGTTTCAGTTAGGACTTGGATGTTTACAAGAACGCTATTTACAAGTCAGAAACTGGCAATTCCAAGAACTTCAATATGTGAAGTGCAGGTGGCAACCATGGCATTGTAGCTGCAGGAGAAATGTATGTCTTGTGTTCTTGCTTTTCCTTAATATTAGGAAATCAGAGCACCAAAACTACATTCAAATATTTCAGTTGCAACTTTCCCTCAAAAAGAACGGAATCTACTTGCTGGGAAGAAATTCATTAATGCTACTTATACACATACAGTAACACACGTCATAGCAACTTATCATGTGTGTCTCATATATCCGGAGAATTCCTCTTCCTCATCCTCCTCCTTGTCCTCTTCCTGTGTCTCTTCATGCTCACCGTCACAGGGAAAAATGTGTGCATGTCTGCCTTCAGACCCAGTCGCAGTGATGTCTTCTTGTGTACGCAGCATTAATGCCACAGTTGTCTGATCATCTGACTCAGTTTGTGAGTCTCTGTGGCTCAAAGTCCATTTTGAGTCTGCGGGCAGTAGAGGCTCCAGATCGGACAAAAAGTCTGCAAGAGAATCTCTTGTATTCTGCTCCTCCTCCTCCCCTTCCTCGCATACAGCCAGTGCAGCTAGGGTGACTGAGAACAGATTTATATTGCCTGAGCTCTCACACACTTCCTCCTTATCCTCCTCCTCATCCACTTCAACTGTGACATGTACCTCAGGCATGAGAGAAACCTCCGCTCCTTCAGCTTTGTCCTCGTCTCGATCAAGGCGCCCATGTGTGACCTCAACCTCAAACTCTGTGTCCGGTACCTCTGTCTCTACTGTCAAACTCCCAGAGCCCCCTGATGCAGCCACCTTGCTGTTCCCCGACACATCAACAGAGTTTTGGCAGGAACTTTCACCTGAGGAAAGCTCTACAGCTCTGTCCATGTAGACGTGTTCCTCTTCCTCTTCATCCTCCCCATCCGAGTTACTGCCCCTGGAGGCAGGTTGTGGAGTTCTGGGATTGTTGAGCTTTCTCGGTTTCTCCACCCCTGCGCTGATGGAGATATTGTCAGGGATTGTTCTCTCTGGTGTCAGGGTGTAGCCTTGGCTCAGAGTATCCTAGAGTGGCAAAAAGGGAACAAAGGAACGGAGGGGAAATAACAGTGAGACAGGGTAATAGATACGCTAACTCAAAGATGCACCATCCGTGCTAAATACAGTATGGCATTATCTATTTAACCAAATAAAAGTATGGTGCTGGAACCAAATGTTAAGTGTGAAACATGAGGGTTAAATTTCAGCTACAGTATCTCCTAAATAAATAAATAAGTGTCCTTGGGTTTCATGAAAAGGCGCTATGTAAATAAAAGTTATTACTATTATTATTATTAAACAGCAGCGAGTGAGTCATCCCCTAACAAAAAGCTGGTCTGTCAGTCACTGTCAGTGTATGAAGCATAGAATTGAAATGTTTTATGGCATGATGAACAATAAAATGACATGATGTACACTGGAGTGACAAGATGTATAATGGAATGACATGATGTATGATGGAATGACATGATGTATGATGGAATGACATGATGTATAATTGAATGACATGATGTATAATTGAATGACATGATGTATGATGGAATGACATGATGTATAATTGAATGACATGATGTATAATTGAATGACATGATGTATGATGGAATGACATGATGTATGATGGAATGACATGATGTATGAAGGAATGACATGATGTATAATTGAATGACATGATGTATAATTGAATGACATGATGTATGATGGAATGACATGATGTATGAAGGAATGACATGATGTATGATGGAATGACATGATGTATGAAGGAATGACATGATGTATAATTGAATGACATGATGTATAATTGAATGACATGATGTATAATTGAATGACATGATGTATAATTGAATGACATGATGTATAATTGAATGACATGATGTATAATTGAATGACATGATGTATAATTGAATGACATGATGTATAATTGAATGACATGATGTATAATTGAATGACATGATGTATGATGGAATGACATGATGTATGATGGAATGACATGATGTATGATGGAATGACATGATGTATGAAGGAATGACATGATGTATGATGGAATGACATGATGGAATGACATGATGTATGATGGAATGACATGATGTATGAAGGAATGACATGATGTATGATGGAAAAACATGATGTATGAAGGAATGACATGGTGTATAATGGAATGACATGATGTATGATGGAATGACATGATGTATGAAGGAATGACATAATGTATGAAGGAATGACATGATGGAATGACAATGTATGAAGGAATGACATGATGTATAATGGAATGACATAATGTATGAAGGAATGACATGATGGAATGACATGATGTATGAAGGAATGACATAATGTATAATGGATGGATGGATAAACAGATAAGATTGATAGATATTATAGACAAATACAAAAGTGTCTTACATGTAGTACTCTGGGCAGAGCATTCTGTTTACAAAGGAATCCAGTGTAACAGAGGCAAAACGTGGAGCTCATCAGGACACAGATAGCCAAAATCAGAGAAGCAGCAACTGCACCTAAAACAGAAAGGTCTGAAGACATGCACACATACACACACACAGTCATATATCATTAATCTGGAAGTATTAGTGCCATGCACTGTCTATTTACTTCTCCGGTACCATGTAACAATGTACCATGTAACAAAAAGTAACAAAAGTGTGACCAGGATATAGAGTTTTTTGCAGGCGGACTGCAACTAGTGCAACTTGTGTGGTAACTTTCAGTTCCTATCGTTCCGCTCTCCTCTTATCAATCCAAAAGGACAAGGTAACCGGGGGGAAACAAGTGTGTGAGTATCCCCTGGTATGGCGTACTGCCAGTTTATGTATTTTAGCATAATCAGGATTGAATAGACAACTTTTGACTTGCCAAATGTAAATGAAATATAACCACATTTTTCATTTCACGTATAGCATTACGGTTGTATTTGTATATGGTTAATGTATGGGTCATCTTTGCACATTCCCGTATAGCTCTCTCATTTTAAACAGTTGCATTGTACTTATTATATAGTCTTTAGTAATATAATTATAATAACATAATTTTAACATACTTTTATTGGAAGGTTTTCTATTTGTTTCTTGTCTATGCACCAAAACACAAGCTAATTCCTTTTATATGAAAACATACTTGTCAATAAACCTGATTCTGATTACTTGTTATCACACAAGGAAACCTTTGGACTGTCGGATTTTAAACAATGTGAACTCAAAAAGAGACATCATCTGCTCTTGGCAGCATATGTAAGCTGCTGTAAACATACATGAAACTATAAACATCCTAGATAATATTTTTCCATAGAGGAACAACCCCCGTGCAGGGTTCTAAAACTGTCATGCAGGAAAATGGGATGAAAGCATCGAATGCAGTTGGCTACAGTTGTTGCAGCCCGTAAAATGCCCACCTGTAATGTATGATAATAAATTCCTTGTGATGCTAACATGTAACCAAGTGTGTTACTGGTGTGTTGCAGGTGTATCAGGAACCCCTGGCCATGAAATTACCAAAACAGCACTTGCACTGGCTTGGGTCACTTAACTGCTCTTCACCCCTTTATTTGACAATAGAGCCCATTCAATTCAAAATCTTATCCTAAACCTAACCGTTAATAACACACATCATCACAACATAATAAACTCTGAAAGCTCTGAAAGTTCAGCTCACCTCTTGGTTCCACAATGCTAGTGAAGGTACAATTCCAAGTGGATGGTAAGGTGTTTTTGTTCACATTAATCTTCATGCGCACCTGTACACAGTACTCCGTACCAATCTGTAGGTTGGTCAGGTTATAAAGGCTGTCTGATGTTATGATGGACTCCTGCAGGTTAAATATGGAGAAATAAATTAGTTTAAATGAATTTCCATTTGAGCCTTATCCGTGACCTCAGCACTCCGTACATTAACCTACTGCGTGATTAGATTAAAAAACCTCATATTATGCTCATTTTCAGATTCATAATTGTATTTAGAGGTTGTACCAGAATAGGTTTACATGGTTTAATTTTCAAAAAACACCATATTTTTGTTGTACTGCTCATTGCTGCAGCTCCTCTTTTCACCCTGTGTGTTGAGCTCTCTGTTTTAGCTACAGAGTGAGACCTCTCACTTCTGTTCCATCTTTGTTGGGAGTCGCTCATGCGCGGTAGCTAGGTAAGGACTACTAGCCAGTCAGAAGCAGAGTATGAGGGCGTGCCCTGACAGTACCTAGGTAAGGACTACTAGCCAGTCAGAAGCAGAGTATGAGGGCGTGCCATGCTAGCAGCTATCAATTAAATTCAATTTTATGGATGCATGGTTTACATTACATGGATGCACACAGATGGAAAGAGAGAAGAGCTCAGTGTATCAAAGGAAGTCCCCCGGCAGTCTAAAACTATAACAGCATAATTAAGAGCTGGTCCATGGCAAACCTGAGCCAGTTCTATAAGGGTTGGTAGATTAATCTGACGACAATGAAGAAAAGCAGAGAAGTGACGTCTCTGTAGCTATACACCCTCCCCCGCTTGTCTAGGCAAATGCTGCAACTCCTCACTCCCTAACTATAAGCTGTATCAAAGAGAGTTTTAAGTTTACTCTTAAATGTGGTGACGGTGTTTGCCTCCCGAACCCAGACTGGGAGCTGGTTCCACAGGAGAGGAGCCTGATAGCTGAAGCCTCTGGCTCCCATTCTACTTTTAGAGACTCTAGGAACCACAAGTAACTCTGCATTCTGGGAGTGCAGTGCTCTAGTAGAACAATAAGGTACTATGAGCTCTTTAAGATATGATGGTGCCTGACCATTAAGAGTTTTTCTAGGTCAGGAGAAGGATTTTAAGTTCTAGCTAGGTGAGCATTATAAGGTGTGATAAAGTTTGTCTCTGAAGTAAAGGCTGGACTACAATAGAGCTGTTTGGAGCAGTTTGTGAACAGTGTTTTCTGTTGGAGATGGTAAGTCCCTTTGGGGTGGACTTTGGGCTTTTTCACTTTGTAAACCTATAACATATAAAAATATATAACACAATAGCACTTTAAATCTCGGTTTCACCCTGGGTAATCATTTTATCTTTCCAAGCAGTCATGCGACATCTATGGTATCATAACAAATATCTTTGAAGATATGAGCTGCTGCTGAATAAGAGTTCTCACTGTTGGCACAGGGAACTCTACGTGACCGAATCACGGAGTACCGCACAGAGTGCTGAGGTCGCAGATGCCACCATTTCCACTCCAAAGAGAAGATTGGAGTTTTAGTTCTAAGTTTTGTCCGAGGCAGAGCTGCTCTGGAAGAAGAAATGTCCGCAGTTAAACCCGAAAGGCAAGAGACATAAGCAATTTGGATAATAGAACTAATATTCCCTTGTCACCACAGACAGACTTGTCGAAGCAGCAAAAGCACTAATGATGGCTGCATTTCATTCAGGTGAGCCAGTTTCAGGGCTCTGATATTGTCCATGCTTACTCACTGACATGGCTTACTGGGACACTAAATGGAATGGGGCCCCTGTGATGGGTGTTATTTCCACCTGTGTCGAAAATGTCTGCTGTGAAAAGGGTCTGTTAGTCCAACCCGGTCTCACGCCAGTTCGTGAAATTTTGATTTATTGATTCGTGTACAGGTCACGATTTTAGAACGTTACCATTTCACGTCATGACACTGGGCTGCTCTGGGGGATGCCACAACGGGGAAATTAAACGCCACACGCCGGCGACAACAACGGGACACAGACCCGCCACACGCAAGATGCGATCCTCGGCCACAGGGACACAATCCGCGGTCTCTGTGGCACGCAACGGGGACATGAAACGCCACACGCCAGCCACAACAACGGGACGGTTGTGGTTAGGGAAAGAAGAACTGGGAAAGGAACTGCCATACGCAGGACACGCCGACAACAACGGGACGGTTGTGGTTAGGAAGAGAATAACACGGAAAGGAACTGCAACACGCGGGACGCGATCCCCGGTGTCCGGGGTGAAAGTCCTGTGTTGTTTGACCCATCCACCACCCCGACCAACCTCCCTGCGCGTATTTTCGCCTTATCAATACTACTCGCTACCGTAATCGTTCTGTGATCACAAAATATGCTTCCCATTTAAATACATTAAATTAAAATTCGTGCTCACCACACGAAAAAAACGACACAGTAATGTTCCTTCAGCAATCTTGCCTGTGAAAAATGAAGAAATGTCCGTGTGGCAATAAAAAGTATTAATTGGAGTGCCAAATTACCTTTATAGAGAAATGATATATAAAATGTAATACCTAATGAGAACTTAGAATTCAGAATTATTAGAAGAAATGTGTGGTTTGCCATATGTCAGAAATGGATGTCTTACCACAGCTTCTTTAGGTTTCCTCCACAAGACTTCGAATTGAGGATTGAACACTGCCTTGATATCTTGATTCTCGATTCCTGAGCCACGTTCAGCTTTAGGGAGTGAAATGTTGATTTGGATGCAGTTTCCACATCCAGTCAGGGAGACTTCTGGAGGACCTATTGTGGCTTGTGACAAGAAGAAAAGACATTCTTTTTTAAATTTGTGTATTTCTGAATTTGTGCATTCCAATTATATGGCATGTTTTTGGTTCACTCTGCTGCTGTTTTTTTAATATCACTAACCAAGATTCTGACCAATGCTCTATGCCAGCTAAAGGAGAAAATGGGACTATATCTGTATTCAATTTGAGTCAGCTGCTCATATGGTGCTGCTTCTTCTCAAGGTTTAGTCCTTGACTACAGCATGTTATGCTTGTATTTCGGTAATTAAATAATTCTCCATCTAAGAGCCAAGTCAAACCTCAAACAAAGGTTTACTACCACGATGAAAACAATTTGTAAAACATGATGGAAAGATCTCAAACCAGAACTGATGTTTTCATTGGCCGCTACTTTTCGTCTAATCAGTGGACGTTTAGGTCCACTTTTAGGTGTACATTTAAAATGCACATAAAAACTGGTGCATGGAAACAGACTATGTGACACCCGCCCCCGTCACCCTGGGTGACTCCTCAGTCCTTCTGTTCCTGGGCTCCATCATCTCACAGGACAACCAGCTCCCTCATCAAAAAAGCCCAACAGAGGATGTACTTCCTGCGGCACATGAAGAAGTTCAACCTGATGGTGACAATGATGGTGCACTTCTACACTGCCATCATTCACCTGCTCCATCACCATCTGGTACACTGCTGCCACTGCTAAGGACAAGGGGCAGACTGCAGCGTACCATCCACTCTGCTGAGAAGGTGATTGGCTGCAATCGGCTGTCTCTCCCAGACCTGTATGCCTCCCGGACGCTGAGGTGGGCAGGAACGATTGTCGCCAATCTCACCCCAATTTCACCTCGGACACAACTTATTGTGGACACAGCAATAAACCCTTTTCTGATTCTGATTTGCTATACTTTCTTTAACTGGCCTACACTTTTAATTGATGCTGCAGTGATTAAACTTTCTCTGGCAGAATCAGTGAGACTCTTATATGTGAGCAACAAATCACAATATGTCATTCAACAAAGCCAAGGCAACAAGCATGTAACTCAAAAGACTCTGACATCAACGTACTGTCTGTGGAAGGGTTGAAGAAGAGTTTGCTGGACTCTGGCGACACGCTTTGGTTGTGGGACGCCTGGATAGTCAGGGCATATTGCACGTAGTAGCGTGGAAGCCTTATCTTAAATGATGTTCTGTTAGTAGACTGTAGCCGTTTTGGTTCTCTTTTGTTCACCCTGCACAAAAAGAGAAACAGAGCACAAACATTATGTCATGCTTACATTTCTCTCAGTATGGCCTAGCAGGTAACAAAACTATCACGTCAGTTGATAGGTGAATATGATTATCGAAACTGAAGCACAGAAACTCCAGTGTTCGAGGTAATATTTGACACGTCTTGATCCCAATTCTTTAATAACCAAATGTGAGGGACCCTTCTCAAAAATGTTGATACTTAATTGCAATTAATCGCATGACTGTCCATAGTTAACTTGCGATTAATCACAAGTTAACCGCACATTTTTTATCTGTTCTTAATGTATTTTAAAAGGGATATTTTTCAGGTTTTTAATGCTCTTATCAACATGGGAGCGGACAAATATGCATGTTTTATGCAAATGTTTATTATTATTGCAACAATCTAAAACAATGACAAATACTGTCTAGAATATTCTCCAGAATAACCTCAAAGGAACTGTATGTAATATTTGGCAAACTCGAGCCCAATAAGCAACAACAGCTGGGCACATATGAGCACATGGCATATTATCAACGATCCTCTATACTAAAAACAGCGCATTTCAAGCAGCGCCAATGGTAATACACAGAACACACTTCCTGTCTCCTAAATGGGCGTGGCCTCATTTGGAGGTGTACTGAATGTCGTGTGGATGGATGAAAAGTTATATTTGTATAATTTATTAGTTTTCTTTTGCTAACATTAGATATTTTGACAGCTAAAAGACATATTTAGCATCAAGAAAATATTTTTTGTTTGGGCATTCATGAACCATCTGGAAGGGCTTTGAAACTCAACTTGCCGTTCAAAAGACCCTTTTGTTATCCATTTCTGCTCAAGGAGCTTTGTTTCTGCTAGCCATCAGCTAGGCATTCATAAGGTTACTGCTGCATCGCTTTCCGATTTCCCAAACTACAGAGCAACCCGAGGCCCAAATCACAGAATGTGTGTGCTTTAGTCGCATGTCAAAAAAATAGTGGTGTTGTAACTCATTATTATCGCGTTCATTTTGACAGCCCTTGATTTAAAAAAAATCAACCAACATGTCATTCTTAGACTTTTTAACTCGCAAACAACTGACAATGTGAGCATAGTTCTAAAAAACCCAGAATAGGTGTTGACCTATACTGCAGCCAGCCACCAGGGGGCGATCCAGATGTCTTGGCTTCACTTGTACAGTCTATGCATCTACCTCTGGTACAAATAGGCCATTTGCTAACATGCTTGTCATAACAACTTTTAAGGCGAAAATGTGTCAATATCATCAAACACTAATTAATACGTAATTTTCATAAATGGATTTCCCAAAACAGCCGGGCACTAGTTTTAAGCAAACAGGAGGAAATAGTGCATTTGTTGGGGACTATTTTCAGCAGCGGATTAATCCACATTTAGTACTGTAGAGTGTTTGTGGCAGCAGAACAGTGTATGTGGATTGAGTCCAAATAAAGTACAGTGTGTGTGTTCGTGGTGATGAAGAGACATGACGCCCAGTGCTACAGTGTGGCTCATCGATGTGTTTCAATAGTTTTTGGACAACAATGGAGCTCTATGGCACAGAGGAAGAAGATATATCCGGCTTTGACACACACAACATCCTCTTTATTAAAGGATTTGTTGACAAGAAGAAAAACCTCCAGAAGAATATCCCCAGACCTATCTTTTAAAATTTAGTAAGATAGTAAAGAGGTGAGCTAATTAGCTTGCTAACATCAAAACACATTATCATATTACCAGTACAAGTTCCACCCAGCAATGAATCATGTCTATTCAGTTCTGTAAATTCAGGCAAATACAATCAAATGAAATGTGAACCTTCACAATGACTGTCAAAACCAAACATTTGATCACCTGAAACTGAAAGGCACACACAAAGGAACACTCAAATCCCCTCCCCTTAGCTTTTTATAAGAGCGCTTGAATCATCAGTTCCTTTAAAACTATCAGGCGGCCCCTCTGTGGTCACAGCTGCACTGCACACACACACGAGATACCTAATGGATGGAAACAAACAACGACTCAGCCACGGTCAAGGAAAGCAGAGGTTAGAGATAGTCTGACATTCCATCCAAGAAGACGCTAAAGGAAGCCGCAGATTGTCAGACAGACCATGGACTGACTGAAAACGTGACCAAAATAAAGGTTGCGGTTGTTCAGAGAGGCTGATAAACACTGATAACATGAGAAAGTCACACTGATGTAAATCAGTGTTTACGATGATATCTTCTTTCTTTACCTTACCTTCTTTCTTCATATATTTGTATTTATGCTTGCTATTTTCCTTGTGAATATGAAAAAAATATATACAACATTTTTGCGTAATGACTGCAGTTGCACAGCACTAATGTCTTTAAGACTGCAGAATAACACCAATGACTATGACGTCAAACATGACCCTTTGTCTTGTGTACACTTCTTACATAATCATGTTTATATTTAGCTGAAATAATTCAGCATACTTACTGTTAGAAAAATGATGCTTAGAACGGTTTTGCTTCAGTTTCTTTGTTAAGCCATTTGCTGAAGTGCTGTAAAACTGACTCTACTTGCAAGGAAAAACGAACTTTGAGAGAACTCCATTGATTTTGTCCATTCTTTGATAAATAATTATCCTAACCCTAATGTAAAAAATGAAATGCTTAGCTTTGAATGCAAAGGAAGAATGTATATGCCTAGATTCTCTTTTGTTTATAACCCTTACAAAGTTGAATAACATATGTATTGACTGATGAAGTCTATTGGTCCGTTGCACTGTTTTATCCTTATCCCTAGCCAACAGAATGTTTGTCCTTTTCTCTTCTGACTTGCCTACAGTATAGTATGGATTTAATATGTTTTGCTAACACTGTAGAATTAATGATATGTCAAGTGTTTAAGTCACTTGTTGTTTTCTTACATGAATGCTGTTTGAACAATTTTTTTCATTTTTTGTCAATAAATATTTCAGCATTAAGCGAGACAGTGTATGGGAGTTCTTCTCATTGTTTAGAAAATATGCAATGCCCTCTGTGTTTCACTCCAAGTACAAAGGCTGGGGGCGTCCTGGCAGCCCATGGGTTTTACAGAGGTGGGAAGAGCACAAGAATATTCTACTCAAGTAAAAGTTAAAACTAGGGCTGTCAAACGATTACATTTTCTTAATCGCGATTAATCGTTGAATTTCTATAGTTAATCGCGATTAATCGCATGTTTTATCACATGATTAAAATTCTATTATTTTGCATTTCAGAACTGTTTTTAAGTACATATTAACAATGGAAAGCAATTCTTACCAGTGTATCTTGATTGGGAATCAAATGAATGCAATGAATGAAAGAAAATGACTTTATGAACTTGATTTTAAGATTTGTATTTGTTTATTATATATTTAATCTAGTCACACAATTGAATCTAGAGTCAATATTAGGGTTGGGTATTGTTTGGTTTGGATACCGGTGCTAAAGTGGTACTTTTAAAACGCTACCGGTGCCTTAACAGTGCATGAACTGATACTTTTTTAAGAAAGTTAAAAAAAGATGGGTACTAAACAGTTGGCGACATTAAAGAATGGCTTGTTTATTGCTAAGCCCATATCGTCAAAATTAAATGTTTAATAATAATGTAATCACTATAACAATAACTTATTTCACTAGTAAATAGCTGTTGAATGACAAAAACAACCACCAGATGGGAAAAGGGCATTTAACAACAACTTTGAATGCACCACGAGGCTGTAAATTACCAGTTTCATTGAACGCACCGCACTGTCTGTGTTTTTCCGACAACAGCAGCAGCAGATTGTTACATCCCAGTGTTGAATCCTCTACAGTGAAATACAGACAAACTTTACACCGTTTAGCGTTGTAACCGTGTTTAATCCAGCTACTAGCTAGCGGTAGGCTAATGTTAGCTGCTGTTGAGTATAGTGTTAACTAGCTAGCGGTAGGCTAACGTTAGCTGCTGTTGAGTATAGTGTTAACTAGCTAGCGGTAGGTTAACGTTAGCTGCTGTTGAGTATAGTGTTAACTAGCTAGCGGTAGGCTAATGTTAGCTGCTGTCGAGTATAGTGTTAACTAGCTAGCAGTAGGCTAATGTTAGCTGCTGTCGAGTATAGTGTTAACTAGCTAGCGGTAGGTTAACGTTAGCTGCTGTTGAGTATAGTGTTAACTAGCTAGCGGTAGGCTAACGTTAGCTGCTGTTGAGTATAGTGTTAACTAGCTAGCGGTAGGCTAATGTTAGCTGCTGTCGAGTATAGTGTTAACTAGCTAGCGGTAGGTTAACGTTAGCTGCTGTTGAGTATAGTGTTAACTAGCATCACGTGCAGCAATGTTTCTGTTTCCTGTAACGTCTGTTTCAGAGCATCAGAGAGAAGTGCAGACATATCAGTACCAGAATGAGGCACCGAAATCCGCGTTGCTATTCCTGCAGCAGGATGTGTTACGAGGAAGTACGGCAAAATAGTAGCCTGTTAGGCACGACGCAAAACTGAGTGAATAATAAATTAATAAATGGCGTCATGCGATTAATACGATTAAAAAGAAATGAACGCATTATGCTCGGCCCTTAATCGCATCGCGATTAACGCGTTAATGCTGACAGCCCTAGTTAAACGTAGTTAATTTAAAATGTACTCAGAGTAAAAGTAAGTTACTTTTTAACAGCGAGTGGAGAAATACTTTTTTTTTATATTCATACCTATTTAAATATCTTATTTATACTACTTTAATTAAATCACAGTCTTTTGCGATTTGTTAAGGCAACAGAGCCAAAAAAGTAAAACTTTAAAACAAAGCAAAAAACAAGACAAAAAAACAAGACAATAAACATTTGGATGAGTTCGTTGACAGATATTTTGCCAAAACGTTATTTCCTTTTTTTTACACTCAGTAACGGATTTTAAATTTTCAATCAGAACATACATTAAAATTACAGATTTTAAAAACTACTCTTAAAAGTAAAAGTACACAAAAAAACGACTCAATTACAGTAACGCGAGTGACTGTAATTTGTTACTTTCCACCTTTGGGGTTTTAGGGGCTAACCACGAACCACGACGACCTTTGTTAAAGGTCTGCCCCCATCTCTCTACTGTCTCCATAGTAAAAGGCACACAGAAGCTGTCCCCAGGACGCATCCTGAGGACATTTTATACATCTAAGAACATTTTTTTCTTTAAAGGAGAAATATGATTTGTTAAAAAAAAGGGTCCACTTATCCCCCCATTGTTCTAGAGCTTGTGACTCTTTTACACAGTGGCGTTTGGTCATTTGTCATGAAAATGTAGAGTGTCAAACTTTCCATTATTTTGAACTACGATCTGCCAAATCAGTCAGTGAATCAGGCTATGGGCACACACACACACACACACACACACACACACACACACACACACACACACACACACACACACACACACACACACACACGCACACACAGAGTCCTCGATTTATAGCTAAATACTAATAAATCGTCCACCAGCAACTTACAATTTCTTTTCAAAATTAACAGGAATCACAATTGAAGGGTAAAGCTTTTAGATGCAGCAACAAATTGGTCAAAACTTAAACAGGAATTTAAATCTCAGTATATAATGTAAAAAGTATATAAACATAAAATTGAATTGGATAGTCATTTCTGAGATCTGAGAGCGCCACAACAAAAAATTATATAAAAAAAATTATATATAATTTTATATATATATATATATCTCGATTATGGCAAAGAGTATATAAGTACCAAGAGGCGAAACTCAATAGAATGTTGTGTTGCGTTCAGACAAAGATGGCTGGGCTGCACTCTTTAGAACGTTCCATTGCAAGCTGCAGCTCGGTCATGGTTAAGTTCTAAAGAGTGCAGCTCCGCCATCTTGGACTGAACGCAACACAACGTTCTATTGAGTTTCGCCTCTTGGTACTTCTATACTCTTTGATTATGGAAAAAATCATAATCACTTTATTTTTATTTTGGTCAATATTGAAATCACAATTATTTACCACTAATGCTCATTGACTTTTGGAAAGATGTTACATTTACTGAACTTAACAGCATAATAATTGTTTTTCTCGATTACTTCTTTTGTGATCGTTAGGAGCTAAAATCGAAATCGCGATCCAAATTCGATTAATTGCACAACCCCTAGAAAGAACTGTAACCATTGTAGCAGGCTAACTCGTTCTATTTCTATAGTAGGGCTGCACGATATGAGGAAAATATGCGATATGCGATAAGGTTGATGAATATCGTGATAACGATATTTCTTGCGATAAATAAACAGATATTAAAGTGTTCTCAGTTCTGCCTTTCTGCAGCTTTCAGTATTCTGCTAAAATACAACACATTGCTTGTTGAATTTAAAACAAACAAAAGGAAATCATTTCCAACATAATTTTATTGAACAAATTCAACATTGAATTGAATATAAAAGGCTACACTAAAAAAGAACGACAGTTACATTTTAAAGTGCAGTTTTCTGCTGATATTTTCTTCATGGGCGATTTTAGACCCTTTTTGGGGGGGCTTAAGCCCCCCTAAATTTCATCTCAGCCCCCCCTAAAAATGATAAAACAAAAAAAACTTTTCTTTTTTTTTTAAATACATTTTTGTGCTTCAAGTTAGAGTTTGCAAACTTGTCTGTTAGTGACAGAGGACAAACAGTTACAGGTTCAAAGGGCTTGAAACAGGTTTAATATCCTGTGTGTCTGTAGCCGATGCTACGCACCTGTAACCCCGTCAAGGAAAGGGTTAACAGAAACGTAGTGTTGGCCAATCAGAGGAGGTTGTGCCAGACTTTCACCTTTGGCTGAGTCTCTATCTGATCTGTCAGAGGGAGAGCTCTCCTGCTCTCCCTCTGACAGATCAGATAGAGACTCCATCTCCTTGGTTGCGTAGTTTAACGTCGGTAGTCCCCAGAGAAGAAGTTGGTCATTTCATGGTGCAGATTAGAACCCAAATTGAAATGTAAGCAACTAAAGGCAAGGCACTGTATCCATGTCACATTCTCATTAGGGGCTGAGCACCCCCTAAAGGTCTGATACTAGAATCGCCCCTGATTTTCTTTCAACTAACACAAAAAATATCTGAGTGTCTATCGTGATATGTCGCAGCCTTTCACAATGTGTATATTGCGCCAGTTAATATTGCGATAACGATATATCGTGCAGCCCTATTCTATGGTCAATGACCATGGCAAACAGTCCAATGTCTCATTCTATTTCAATGAGGCAGACAATTCAACAGGTTGTAAACAGGCCAACTGTTTAGCCAAATTGGCTCCTACAGTACATGTTTAGAGACAACACAGAAAGTTGCCAAACGTGTCTCATAGCACAGATCAGCCATGAGTGCAAATAACTGTGCCAGTGTGCCAAGTAAGAGTTGATGCAGAAGATTGGCTACATTTCCTCCTACCCAAGGAGAAAATGCCATCAGTCTAGCGTGGTAGGAAATAAGAGCAGTCAACAAGATGGTGGACAGGAAAATTACCTCCTGATAATGTTGTAGGATGTTCCTGGTGGCGTGCTGGGACCAGGATCCCAACGCAGCTCATGACGGAAGTTGATAGACTTGATGGAAAGATTGACCGGAGCAAGAAGGGAACCGAGCACTGTGTGAACAAGTTAACATGTGATGACACAGTGGGACTCAAACTGAAGGTAGAGAGACACACCTGGCAGGGCACTTTAATGAGTCATCAGCTTAATAACTGTTGTTAAAGTGGGCGTGTTATAGGTATGTGAGGTATTCAAAAAACGTTGCTGTAAAAATGTAATTAAGTTCTCTGAGTGAACTTGACTTTACTCACCAGAATAAATAAGTAATATGAGATAAAGAACAAGAGGCAAACACTTCATCCTGTCGTAGTCATAAAGCACCAGGTAGTGTGTCTGTCTCACCCTCCGTAGACTTCATGGTTACTGCCAAAAATCACAGAACAGTACATTATATTGGGTATGAAGCATTCAGACATATTGCACTGTACTGCATGTTTATTTTCTTAAAGAAACGCCAAATCTCTCTCTATTTAATTCACTTTTAATGATGATATACTTAACTCAATGTTTAAGCTTTAAAATGTACTTTTTAAAAAATATTTTTTAGTTAGAATTCAATTTACAAACATTCAGTCATCACATTCCATAAATATAAAACTATGCATACATAATTGCAAATAATATAACATGAAAACAAGTATGAGAATGATAAATTAAACAGAAACAAATAAAAAGATACAAAAGTAAAGAAGTGACAGACTTACAAACTTCATGAATGAAATTGACAGCAGGAGTTCTTCATTAAATAGTTTTGAGTAGATATCAGTTATTAAAATAGCTTTCTTATTTGGTACCAATTTAAGAGACTCAAAGTGTATGTCAGTTTCAATTTGGAATAGTTTAAAACATGGTCTTGATTTGGACAATGTTGTTTTGTGAATCTGGAACGTACCTAATAAAATAAAGAGATTTACAACATCAGATACATTTCTATCTTTACATTCAAAATAGGTAATCTCTAGTGTGATTGTAGAGTAGGCCTAGCTGTTGTTTTAGATACCATATCATTTTTCAAAACTTTTCCAGAATGTAATACAGAATGAACAGCCATAAAAAAAGATGGGTTAACGATTCTGTCTTACAAAAACTACAATAATTATCAACAGGCATGAACAGGTTCGTAGGATATACATTATGCAATATTTTCAAATGTAATTCCCTAACTTTGTTCGTGATGCAATACCTAAAAGGAACAAGCCACGCCCCGTGCCAGTTAATATCACAAAAATGATTATTACAGAAAAATTTCCCACGAGGTGTTATTTTTCTTTAAATTTAGAAAGCATTTTCTAATGTGCTTATTAGTACAATTGCTGCTCGTAATATCCATACCGTTTATATAAAGAGTCAAATTAAAACCAGGAACTTCATTTTGTTTTTTAATAACTTTTCATTAATTCTAATACCATTAGGTATAGATTTGAAAATTGAGTTATATTCTTTGAACGTTATCGGGAATGCCTTCTCTCTGAGAAAGGATTCATAGTAATTGTCTATTACAGGCAAAAAGCTCTTTTAAGAAGATAATATCTCAATCGATCCATTTCTGCAAATAGAGACTTGTGCAGAAGATGACTTGTTCCCTTTAGTGATGCATTCATTACTCCATAACATAGACTTGTGTGGAGAAAAGTTATGAGAATGACATAACTTCCAGGCCAAAAGAGCTTGTTGATAAAATTGGGATAGTTTCAATTAAAATGTACCTCGTTTCCTCACGTAGCTAGTGGATTCAATGGCATAAGGCTCATATGACTATTAGCATGTTAATAATTTAAATGTCGAGCTGGTACTAATTAGCTAACTGGCATACGTAGCTACATGTTCTAGTAGAGTTGACCCACTTTTAGGCTGGCATAACGTTAACTGTCCAAAGAATAACGTTAGTTTACTTAATTTTGACATAAATGCAAACATTATGGAGTATTAAACTGATATGTAAATTACCGTTACAGAGATTAGCTCTTTTTTTGACGAAGTTGACTGCTAGTTGTTCAACAGTGGTTTTCCTAGTAAAAATAACTACAGGTCAGTCTACCCACATTTACAGTAGCCTAACGTACACTGGCTGGTTTACTGACAGTTCTGAATTTTTAACTCACACAGTGGTGTTAGCTAACAGCTAAAAAACAAACAAACATCTCTTGTCATGATATTGACTGTTCAGTCACTTACCGACACACAGCGCGTGTGAGAGTTGTTTCAATGTCCGAGAAGGAAAACCGAAAAAATCTCAAGCAGCCCGTAGTTGGCTGTTTCGCTGTACTGTCAATACTTTACCCACTGACGTCAAACCAGAAGCATTTAGACACTGCCACTTCCTGTCTCACCTTCAAAATAAAGGTCTTACCACCGAATACCTGTTGCAACATTTGAGTGTTGAAAATACAGAATACAGAATACATTGTATTGTAAGCATTGGTTTATCTCAAATTGCGTAATTATGTACAGACTTAATATGTATAAGCTTTGCTCATTCTAGGCTACTTGATCTTATTTTCTCTTTGGGATCAATACAGATTTATCTTTTCAGATATTATTATCTTATCTTATCCCTATAGCAGGTCAGCATTTATATCAATTCAGAAAATGGCAAATCATTGTATTAGATGGCACTTAATTTCCCAAACGTTGTCACTATATTATAGTTTTTGGATAGAGTTGAAGCATTGATGGTGTTTTGACAAAGTCACGTAACTTCCTGTGTGAGTGCACCAAACGTCACTCGGGCCGTTTCTCAATCTGTGTTCTTTTATTGACTTGTGTTCTTGTGTCCCTGTGAAACGTCATCTCGTGTTGCCCAAGTACTGTCCCAATACACAAGTTCGCATTTCACCAAGAACAGTTAAGATTCCCGGAAATGTTCTTGACACGCCCATTTTACCGAGGATGCATTGGTTGGTAACTTGTATGAACTTCGCTGCAACCGTATCCCAACATTCATTTCGGCATTCAATGATGGTCGGGTTTCCGGTACATAGACAGCCCAAAAATGGGACAATTTTAACAATTTTCGCCATCTTATTCATCACCAAATTAACTTCTGACCACATTTTAGGCGAGAAATGAACGGTTTAGATTTCGAATATAGGCAGTCTTGCGAAAATCTTTGCCGAATTGACAATTTGCTCCAAGGTTTTCGGAGTTTTCGGAGCTCCGTGAAGTGAGGCGGCCGCCAGCTTGCGCCTGCCCCGGCCGCTAGCTCGTCGCTCGGATAGTCACGCTCAGAGACCCCGCTGGAAGCCGGAGGTCTTTTAGACCGGTCCCGTAAATAAGAGGCTTTTATTTCGCCGTTGACGGATCGTTTGTTTAAATATCACAACACATGTCCATCATAAGATTAATGGGAACCTGTGGTTAACTGTCTTTTCAGAGTTAAACTCCACAAGCACACACACACACACACACACACACACACACACACACACACACACACACACACACACAAGGGGGAGAGATATATACACGTTTCTTTTCGGGAGACTTGTTTAAATTATGCCATAGGCTATACATTTACGTATATATAGATTTAGTTTTTTTTTGGTGTATTTGTTTTCTGATTTATTAGAAGTTGAGTTTCAGTCTGTATGATAAATTAAGAGTTGTACATAAAGTGGTAACATGCTGACATGTTATGTAGACTAAAGGGGAGACACCAACCTTTATAATTTGAATTGCTAATGTCCATCTCCCTGGGCATATACAGGGCACTACAATAATATAGAAATGATCACGATCATGAACACATAGGACACACCAGTGCATGCCTACTTATTTTTTAATTTAAACTGACTTAAACTTATACACTAATAATAGTAGGGATCATGTTCCACTCTTTTGAATAAGTAAGGAGTGTTTGAGCTAAACCATAAACAATAAAATTAAAGCTCAATAAGATTTATTTTTCAATATTATTGCAATAGTTGTAACATTGTGAGGTTTTCTTGTCCGGAGATTGTTTTAATATAAAGTGGTTATATTGTTGTGGTTTTTATTTCTAGCTGTTATTTTGGAGCCCTGCTGGTAGCCTCTGTGCTGGGGGGGTTGAGCAATAACAGGAAGTATGCATCGTCTCAAACTCTTAACAGTGTTTTCTGTGCTTGTGAACTTGCAAGTTCATTCTTCCAGGTACAACTAGCAAGAACGTCCTCCCCAAGAACACAAGTCTGTTCTTTGCATTCTTGGTATTGGGAAACGGCCTCGGTGTTTTCCATAGACCAATGTGTTTTCCAGGCTGAGCAGTGTATTTTGCTCTTTACTGTAATTGACTCAGAGGCCACTAGGGGGCAGAGAAAGAAAAGGTAAAAACTCAAAACAGCTCTCCCTGGCTTCCTGCAAAGCCATTACATAAGCTATTCTGTGTATTGCCTATGAGAACATGAATTCCCTGGAGGATCAGTTCCAGTGGTGATGTGTTTATCCTGTTCTGACATATTATATCTTTTCTCTGAGATATTTGAATTACCACCCAAACTTTGCAGGATTTCTCTTATATTTCTCTTTCACTGGACTCGTCAACCCCAAGTTGACCCCCAGAGCTATAGCTATAGCTGTCCACTCCAAAGAGAGGCTTTTGTATGACACCTCAGTTGATTGCTAGAGTAAAAGAGTTAAAAGTCCCACAGAGATTAAGCATTATCAGTCCAGATATGCACAACTTAAGTCTTTGGAAGAACACTGCAGTGTAAAACAGTTCAGTTAAATGAGTTGAAATCTGTAATCTGATTTTGATTCTGATTTTGGAAACCTCTGTGGTGCTAAACGTTGCTGCTAGTGATTCAGGTCACACTTGCGGTTCTAAACACAAAATCGTTCCTCGTGCCGACGTGTACTACACTTTATGTTAAAAAAAACATCTGACTTTTATAATCTAAACATAATTCAAAGTGTATGTTACTGTTGGCCAGTAGCAGCTTCACATTATTGGATGGCTTGTGGCTCGGACGTAGAATAGTTACTCTGTAACCACAAGGTTGGCAGGTCAATCCCAGGTTCCTCTGGTGACTTGTCACAGTGTCTCTGAGCGAGACACTGAACCCCAAGTTGACCCCCAGAGCTATAGCTATAGCTGTCCACTGCTCCTAATACTTAGGATGGGTCAAATGCAGTAATAGAATTTCACTACATTGTACAGTAGTACAATGTACACTCTTCAATACCACACAAAGGGGGAGGGGAGAAATGGACTTTTCAGCATGAGCCTGTCTCTCTCAGCCCCTACCATTATATCACTTTGTCTGCTGTACAACTGTCTTATAGGCTATATTAGCCCTCCTACACAATCTGGACTGTGGTCATAACATCTACATCTTATCACATATTCCCTGTCATATATTGTTCTGTTAATATTTAATAATAAGCTATTGCACTGTTCAATCCCTGCACTGTTCACTTTGGCACTACCACCATTGCACACACTCTACCATAGCACCTTATCATGGTCATTGCATCACATGGTCAGTCCATACCAGACCTTAAATTGTTAACTCTTTAAATTTCTGTGAGTGATTTTTATGAATGTGAGATATATGTGTGTATGTGTGTTTGTTGTGTTACGATTGTCTAAGCTACTGGATGCCTGAAATTTCCCTCGGGATAAAAAAAGTATCTGTCTATCTATCTATCTATCTATCTATCTATCTATCTATATATTTAACACATAGTATTGTATGTGACAATTAAGGAATAAAATTTTTTTTTAATTTTTTTTTTAGACAACCTTTCATAAGTCAAATAAAACTAGTCTCACCAGTCTTTGTTGGGTTACCACAACACACAGAAAGACATATTTGTCAAACACAGGTGGGTATGAATGGAAGCTATATAGTATGGTATATATCTTTCATCCATACCTAACTCATAACACTCATTGATGAAACATTGATCAATCTATTACAAATCTAGCAGCTTGAGAGTTCCTGTGGTGCCTTTGTAAGCACTATCTAACTTATTTTTTAAAGTGCTATATACATAAGGTTTATTATTATTATTATTATTATTATTATTATTATTATTATTATTATTATTATTATTATTGTTATTATTATTATTATTATTATTATTATTATTATTATTATTATTATATTGCTATTCTTACAGTTTCATGAATATAATAAAATAAGTATTTAAGGATCATTCTGCCTAAGGCCAGACACTGCAGGTGAACAGGGCACATTTTTAACTATGAAATCACCATTAAATATCCCCAGTTTATTACTGACCTTAACCAATTATTTGTTTTATTGCAAGTGTTCCCAAATTTTATGTTTAAATATGCAAATGGTGTATTATCTTATTAAAAATGTTCTAATTTGCATTAAAATACAGAACAGAACTTTGCACATTTAATAAAGCCAGGCTCACATCTGGTTTCATTTTGTTGACTTTTGTTAAACGTTTTTTTACAGAGGGGATGTTGGAAATCTGTTTTTCTCACTCCAAAAATCTGAATATACTGTCTACAGCCATTTTCTGGGCATCTAATGTCCTATAAATCAGACTATGAATGTCAAATTAAGAAACTCCTGGGTAAAAACCTGCAGAATATAGATATGAATCAAACTGGAAAGTTTGGTGTATGGAAATGTTACTCAAGTGGAGGTTTTGCATGAGAACAAACTCATTTGGAGAAAACAGCCTTTAAAAATGTGTATTATCATTGAAATACACAGACGCAAAGAGACAAATTTGAGGCAAAGAAACACCTAAATGTAGAGCCGGGATGTTTTCTTTCCACTAGTCTGACAGAAGACATGTTATGGAAGAAACATAGCCTTAAATCCCAGTACATGAAAAACCCAACATTGCTGCCGGCAGTGTCTTGCCTTAATTACAATCTGGGTCTAATTTTAAGAGATTTAGCCACCGTTCCTATGGTAACAATAACATGGTCCACTCACCAACTTGCCATTGCTGAGATCTGCAAATGCAACGACTGCTGAAGTTTTTTCTGATCTCATGCCCCTAATACGTTTGGCAAAGGTTTGTTTCCGTCCGGTCTCTAATTTAAAAAGGTTGAGTAGGAATACGATGTTAACACAATACAACCAGAAAAACTGTTTTTAAAAAAGTTTATTATGTATGTCAGACTTTACAGAGGGAGACAGTTTGTGGACAAAAGAAACCACCCACGTCGTCTTTTCATTTATACACATATATGCTCCAGGAATTCGCTTAAATAAGCCAAATTATATACAAATCAAACCTTCCAAGCAATTTCCAAATACACAATCTGTCCCTTAAACAGTACACCATTCACCCATGAGCCGACGGACACGCCAAAGGTCGTAAAATCATCTGAAGGCACATCATCCGTGGTTTACACATAATCACACAAATCTGTGTTTTACATTTGAGTAATTACATTCCCTGATGCAAATACTTAAGGTGCTGTATTGAAGATCAAGAGAGAAGAAAGGAAAGGGAAGGAAGTCGAGGCTCCAACACAAGTGAGTGATGTCAAACCCAAAAAACCCGGTGATCTCATTTTCACCCATTTTGTGGTGGAATGTTCCAGACGTTTTAATGCTGTGTGATGTGCGCTGACGGGAGCATTAGCACAAAACCTCATGGCCTGTTCTGAAACACCCCGTCTGAAAACCATTAAAAGGTGGCTCGTGGAGGTGTGTAATCACCCGGTTCACCAGACAGCAGTGACTAAAGGTGGAGTCCTGGCTGCACCAAACGCTCTGTAAAAGCTCCAATGTTATAGCTGTACTTGCCGTCTGTTCCTGTGCTGAACCCTGGGTGTGAATGTTGGCTTTAAGGCAACCAAAAGGTGTGCAGAAGGCATTTCAGCAGTCTTGTATAAAGTACTTGACAGCAATACTTGAGTAAAAGTACAAGTATCTTACCAGAAATTGACTTTGGTAGAAGTTAAAGTCACCTTTTAGAATGTTACTTGGTAAAAGTCTTAAAGCATCTGACATTCACTGTACTTAAAGGGGAACTATTCAGTTTTTTTTAGCTTAATTTACCTTAACTAAATTACGGTTGATCATGACATATTACTAGACCGATTGGAAAACTGGGTTGGCATTTCTGGCTCAGTACTAAAGTGGTTTGAGTCTTATTTAAAGAATAGGGACTACTTTGTGTCTATAGGGAATTATACATCTGAGCATACAAATATGACGTGCGGAGTTCCCCAAGGCTCCATTCTGGAGCCTCTCCTGTTTAACATCTACATGCTTCCACTGGCTCAAATTATGGAAAACAATAAAATAAGTTACCATAGTTATGCGGATGACACACAAATTTATATAACCTTATCGCAAGGGGACTATAGTCCAATACAACAACTGACTAAGTGCATTGAACAAATTAACGACTGGATGTGCCAGAACTTTCTTAAATTAAATGAAGAAAAAACTGAGGTGGTTGTTTTTGGAGCAAAAGAGGAACGCTTAAAAGTCAGCACTCAGCTTCAAACGATAATGTTAACAACAACAGACAAAGCTAGAAATCTTGGTGTAGTCATGGACTCAGACCTGAATTTTAACAGCCACATTAAGACAATTACAAAGTCAGCCTATCACCACCTTAAAAATATATCAAGGGTTAAAGGACTTATGTCTCAGCAGGACTTGGAAAAACTTGTCCATGCTTTTATCTTCAGTAGACCTGACTACTGTAACGGAGTCTTTACAGGTCTCCCTAAAAAAATCAATCAGACAGCTGCAGCTGATTCAGAACGCCGCTGCTCGAGTCCTCACTAAGACCAAGAAAGTGGATCACATCACTCCAGTTCTGAAGTCTCTACACTGGCTTCCAGTGCCTCAAAGAATTGATTTCAAAATACTTTTGCTGGTTTATAAATCACTAAACGGTTTAGGGCCAAAATACATTTCTGATCTGCTACTACACTATGAACCACCCAGACCTCTCAGGTCGTCTGGGACAGGTCTGCTTGTTGTCCCCAGAGTCAGAACTAAACAGGGGGAAGCAGCGTTCAGTTTTTATGCTCCACATATCTGGAACAAACTCCCAGAAAACTCCAGGTCTGCTGCAACTCTCAGTTCTTTTAAATCAAGGCTGAAGACCTTTCTTTTTGATGTTGCCTTTCTTTAAATAACTGTTCATTTGTTATACTGAAGTTGCGTTGTTGACACTGTATGACAATCTATATAAGCATATAAAGAGAAATTCCTATTTTATCTGCTTTTATATATTTAACTGTTTTAATTGCTCTTCAATGTTTCATTTCTTATACTGCACTGTAACTTTTATTCTCGTATTTTATCTGTTTTAAATTTTTTAATCTGTTTTCATGTAAAGCACTTTGAATTGCCCTGTTGCTAAAATGTGCTATACAAATAAAGCTGCCTTGCTTTGCCTTGCCTTGCCTTGCCTTAACTGAACAGTTTCAGAGTCACTGGAATGGTTATATGACTTTTTTCGGGTTGAATGGTGGTCATCTCACTCCCCCCTAGCGCCTGTGAGCTGAAAAACCACCCTTGCGTCAGTAAGTTGGGCGTGATATCAGGTCTTGCGATGTAACAAATTGCTTCACGGCACTGCACACATACACCCATTCAGGAACCGGCTAACAAGGCAGCGATGGAGTTGTTCACACTATCGTCATGGCTGCGCCGGCAAAAAAGAAGCAGAAAGCTAGGAAAGCATTGTCGGAGGAACAGAGGAAGAGGAAACGGCAGACTGACCGAGAGAGGAGTCAGACACGAGTAAACATAAGAGCTGCGTTTTCAGAATGGCGAGAACTGAGACAAACAGAAGCCTCCAGATCCGATGCTGACCTGGTGTTCTTGCTGTTGCACTTGTAAGTATCTTTGATCAGAAACTGTATCTGCCACAGAGTTTCTTGTCAGCTTGATGTTGGCAAACGCAAGTTGCTTCTGCTCCAACAGTGTTCTAAGGCCATTGTAGGAAAAAAGAATGTTATGGACCCGGGAGAGAAAAACCTCAGTGGACATGGCTCTGTGTCCACTGCGAGCAAAAAGCCAGAAAACAGCGACGAAATTGCCTAAACTGCATAGCGCCCCTTTAAGTATCAAAAGCAGTTTTCTGATATGAAGTGTTAGAAGGAAAAGTAAAAGTAAAAGTAAAAAAAATTGGATTATGAACTTTATGGCCAAAGGTGTGTAACGTTATCTTCATCACCACTGTCGCCGGGGTGGTCATCGTCTGTTACCAGAGCCTGCACCAGGTGCTTCCATGACACTATCAGTTAATATGCTTCCTCCTCTTCTTCTTCAGTTTTGGCCTATGGTTGTTGTTTTTTTGCCGCTTGGCAACAACAGGCATTACGTCACCAACTGGAACGGAGCGTGCAATCTAGGAGCAATGACTAGAATTTTTCTAGCGAAACAAATTCCTTCTGATTTTATTTTGTAGTAACGAGTAACTAAGTGCTTAGGGGAAATGTAGTGGAGTAAAAGTAGACATTTTATTTAGGAAATGTAGTGGAGTAAAAGTAAAATTTTCCGGAAATATAAATAGCGATGTAAAGTACAGATAAAGTGAAAATTCTACTTACAGTAAGAACAGTAACAAAGTATTTGTACATCATTACATTACAACACTGCATTTCAGTACCAACTCTTCTATATATACAGAGCAAATGACCTCGCCATGCTCTAGCTGTTTTTTTTTTCTGAACCAGACTGCACTCATAGCAGTTACACAGGAATTTAATTCAGCCTGTTGCATAATGAAATGTGTTTCCATTCAACAAAGAAAGAGCCACAGTTAATTCTTGTTTCAGAAAAGGAACATGGGTGTTTTTAAAAACTCCCAGGCATTATAGTAACCCTCCTGTTTCCTTATCCATGTGAAGACACAGCAAGAAAGTGCATTCAGTGCCAGGATGCAGGGAAAACGTATACATCTAACTATAAAGAAAAGGAATTGTGTGTGTGTGTTTGTGTGTGTGTGTGTGTGTGTGTGTGTGTGTGTGTGTGTGCTTTGAATATCTCGAGAACCATGAACAGTGCTTCACACTTGGCAGTGCTGTAATGCTGGGGACCCAAAGACGTGCATAGAATCAATTTGGTGTAATTTGGACACGTGACACATTGAAAATAAAAAAAAACTGTTTGTGTTTCTTTAAAACAATCACAGTTAATAGCACAGAAAGCAGAAGGGGAGAAGACATCCGGGCATAAGAACTTTAGACAAAAATCCTTTAGAAACTGATGTGCAAAATGTGTTTTTCTACAATCTAAAGTGGCATTTATCTGATTCATTATGGTTTCAGTTTCGGTTTGCTCTGTACAGGTTGGGGACGTTTATCAACCTTCTCACACTCCACAGAGTACAGTTTGAAAAAAAAATAACCACATTTTAATTAGCATGTGAACTTTAGCTCATACTTAAAATGGAGGCACTCAACATGGTGCTAAGTCCCTACACTAAAGCAGCCTCTTTTGGGTGGGGAGTAACTGAGCCGCAAGTCCTGCAAATATGGGCTCTGCTCTCTTTCTACATAAAAAAGGATTACCGTGGATTAATGAATGCTGTAAAAGTAAAGTCATACAACACAAGCTTCCTTCACAACTTACCACTTGCACTGCAACACATTGCATCTGCAGTGGTGCAACTGTGATGGATCCTATCATCTAAATGAACTGTGATCATGAGTGACACATTCACTGGGATGTTGGCAAAAGGAAGATAAATCAAATTACATGCACTCATACACACACACAGAGACACACCCATGTGCTCGCACACACACACACACACACACACACACACACACACACACACACACACACACACACACACACACACACACACACACACACACACACACTCGCTGAAGGATCTGCGGAACAGAAGTGTTGGCCCCAGACTGTGTTTGTGAGAGCAGCTTTAACATAGTCTCTCACAGGATATGAGCTGGAACCCAAAAGAGAAAGAGAGCATGAAACCTTTTCGGAAAAGAGAGTTGGTACACATTCAATTCCTTTTTTCAAACTGTCCTCTAATTCTTCTCTCATTTGGTTGAAGTGACTGCAAAAAAACCATCCAGAAAATAACACAGACCATTCAAGAAATTCAGGGAAATTCAGATTGATTTCTGACAAACAGCCATAGAGTAACTGAATTAGGGCCAACATGATTCTGAGCAAATTTCTTTTTCACTTCCCCCCTCTCCCCACCCCCACAGAGCCCTGCCAACTTGGCTCTAAGTGGCTTAATAACTGCACAACTCCCCAGAGATTCAAAGTCAGTTGTTTTGATCTGAACAGAGTGAGATGTGTTGGCTGGCGAGAGAGGATCCTAACCCTGGGACTGTTGTTTATTGGCTGTCCATTTAAACCTGTTTCAGAACAACTTGTTTTATTAGACCATCTGCACTCAATAAGACCAGCTGGAAAAACGCAGCAGATGAGCATACTGCGCCGCTCCGTCAGCTCATACCACAGCAGACTGACACAGCCCTTGTCTTACCATTTTTTGTTTTCTTATACATTCTTCTATGTTTTTGCCACTGGCAGATGTCCTTATCTCAACAACAGACTACTTTTACTATAATTTACTTTATTTAAATATCCTCAACAAAGAGCATAACACTCAAAACTCCCTCCCAGACACAAAAGTATTGTCCAGCTCTGGTGCAGACTCTGACCCCACACTGGATTATTTGGATTGGTTCCAGCAAGTGTTCACTGCTGTCAGCTGCCACAATACATCTTGTTTTTTTTATGATGCTCTATTAATCCCCAAAGCAGGAATTTATCCTTTTGCTTTCTGCTTTCCCCACAGCACCTCATTCATCGAGACTGCACTGTTCAGTAGGTGACCTACAAGACCTGTCACATGCTGCAATCCGACCACAGGCGTGATGTTAAAGAGCAGATCACATAACTCAGACATCTTAGGCTTTTTGGCGACACTTGGTGTCTTTTTTGACAAGAAACAGTTGACCATAGCTGGCAGCGTTTTTATTCCAAATAACAGCCGAGAGCGTCTTTTGCTGCTATAACAACAGCTACTGCTACAGTATCCTAGCTAGAGCGCTATGTGGAGCGGTGCTAACGTTAGATAAAACAAAGCGGTGGAGCGAGCTAGAGAAAGAACAGAGTTCCCTGAACAGGGAGCACGGTCATACCGTATAACTCGCTGTGCTCCGACTCCATTTTTTCTTGCTGTTATAAAAACTTTTTTCAACTTCAAAAAGATGCTCCGAGCTGCAAAAAAGAAGTCGGCAGTGGCGTTCACGGTTTACGCCATAGGATTATGTTGTAAAATGGACGCTGGCATCTTAAAAAAAGACGACGTGTGAACATAGCCTAAAAAACCTTTGAGATTTGTCCTGGTTTTAACGTAAGTGGGTAGGCATCTTTTCATCCATTAATCCAGGGCCAAATTTACAGAAGACATGACAAGATTCTGCTGCTATTGAGGATGGTGGATGATGTTGTTATAAGTCGGCGTAGGCTAGGATTTTGTACTGGATGGGGCTGTACAGAAGGAAGAATGAGTCTTAGCCCGAGCATGACGTAGGACTTCATCAAATCGTGTATATCAGCCAGAAAAAAACACCTTGAAAAAAGAGACAAAAACGTCAAAAGGCAACAAATGTCGGAAAAAGCGGTAAATATTTCAGAAGAAGCCCCAAAAAAATGAAAAAGAAGAAAAAAACTACAAAAAAATTGCCAAAAAAAAAACTTGAAAAAGGCGACAAAAACATTGACATTTTTTTACTGAAATTTTTTTTGGAAAAATTGGCAACAAAAACTTTGAAAAAAGCGGCACACATTGAAAAGGAAGAAAAACTTTGTATGTAAGTTTGTATGTAATAACATTAAAATGTTTTGTTAGAACATGAAAATATCTTATATAATGTGAAAAACATCTTGGTATTACAAAAAACTTTTCACGTAATAACAACTAGGGCCCCTATTGAATCCCTGTAACTTTGTAAGACTCTGAGTCCCACTGGGGTGCCTCTGCTGGTCCATATTAGTAGTTAGCAGACTTTGTCCTGGTCTTTATCTGGGGACAGGATTCCCATCATCCTAGCTTCAAAGTCTCTACTCGACCGGAGGGATGAACACCATAGTCCCTCATTTATAGACTCATCAAACCATTCAGTGAGTCCTCGTCTTCTGTATACTGTATATGGAAGCATCTACATTTGTTATGTTTGTTCACTCATTTATTTATTTTCCCATTAATTTGTCATCTGTCTTCATGTAAACTCAAGAAACAACTGCAGCCGTTCAGAGTGGCCAAAGTCTAGTCGCCTCCTCCCTACTGTCCATGCTATCCTGCTGCCCCGATATATCTGACAACACCTGGATGGGAGTGGATGATAAAGAGCTAACACCCACTTGGCAGCTGCGAGTGCGATCTGGAACATCTCACGCCTATCTGGGAGCAGGCGTGTAAGTTTGTCTTGGATATTGTTCTAGCAGATGGTGTGTCGGACCACAGTCTGTCTGGACAGTTGTGGCTATGGTTACACCCGTGACGCGTTCAGTCGCAGTGTGCCATCTGATCAAGCTAGGATGGTGTCGGTGACAGGTACGAAATAAACAGCTTTTTAAGCAGAAACAACATTTTCAGGGCCATCTATGGACACGGAGATGAAACATCAGGTGTAACCTGCCTGTGGTGGCTTCCAGCTACCAGGTGTTCAAAATGGACACGGAGAGTATTTTTTACAAGCACATCTGCAGACAGGTGATTTTGGGAGTTGCTAAGTACTACATATATGCAGCCCAGTCTCATGGCAGTTCGTGAAATGGTCACGTTATTGAATCTATTGATTTGTGTACTGAGCACGTTAATGTCGTTATTTTCGTGTGGTGAGCACGAATTTCAAAGTAATGTATTTCAATGGGAAGCATATTTTGTGATCACAGAACGATTACGGTAGCGAGTAGTATTGATAAGGTGAAAATACGCGCAGGGAGGTTGGTCAGGGTGGTGGATGGGTCAAACAACACAGGACTTTCACTCTGGAGACCGGGGATGCGTGTGGCGGGCCGTCCCGTTGTTGTCGCCGGCGTGTGGCGTTTAATTTCCCCGTTGTGGCGTTTAATTTCCCCGTTGTTGCGTCCCCCAGAGCAGCCCAGTGTCATGGCAGTTCGTGAAATGGTCGCTTTCGAAAATCGTGACCTGTACACGAAATAAACGAGAAAATCGTGACCTGTACACGAATCAATAAATCAAAATAACGTGACCATTTCACAAACTGACGTGAGACCGGGTTGATATATAAGACTTATGTGTAAAAAGTATTCACTCTCATCTAGACCATTAGAAAAGTTTGATGCAATAGCTGGAATGTGCCAACATTAGCTTGAATATTGAGCCATGTTAACAGCTTGCTTTTACTCTATTTGTATAAGCTCCTTTTATATTGAGTCATTCGTCCCTATAAAGATATGAGGGTACCACCTTCTAATAAGGCACACTTTTAAAGTGTTTATACTTAGTAATGGTTAATACATCATTTACTAATGCTTTATAGATCACTTAAAAGTCATGATATTTAATTAGTAGAAGTTTTGGGATGCCAGGTTGTGGTGTGCGATATGACGATATTAGATTGTGAACAATTAAAATGCCTCCAGGATCGGCCTTTACAGAGAGATCGTTAGTATTGTGCTACAGTGCACATCAGTTGCTATGGTTTCAGTGTTTCCCCCTGCATACAGCGGTGCAATGCTAGCCCTGAGCTAACAACAGCAATAGTGCTCCCACTAGCTAACTCATTTCTGCTGCACTGCACACTACACGGGCTGGGCTTTGATGGGAGATCAGTGCTTTTACAGAGCTCATCTCGCTGATCAGCTGATTACAACCGGAGCGAGAGGGGGGAGAAAATGGGGAGCGCTAACAGCGCTAACAGCTACAGTGCAAACAGAGCATTAGTTAGCTCTATATTTTTACAGAGCAAATATCAGCTTGCTGCTGTATCAATGTTCTGAATGTCGAGAACAGAACCCTTAACGAGGCTTTAAAGTGTTGCATTTGAGAATAACATTTGGTGTTACCTTGTAGGGCTATCAATTTTTTTAATATGTAAATTATTTTGGCTGTACTGTTCAGTAACTTGCAAGATAGTCTTAAAAACCACCATGAAAAATAGTGATATGATATTTTTGCCACATCGCCCACCTCTACCAGCTTGTTAGACTTCCTTTAGCTGGTGGTTATCCCTTCGATACCATTTTCTGATAAAGATCATTTTATGAAGAGCTAGGTTGTAACTAATGGTTTTATTAATTGTTCATAAATAATTTACCAATGCTTTATACGGCTTGTTAGAAAGTAAGATACCAATAAGCATTTATTAATGAATTAGCAACATTTAGAACTGCATTATTAACAAACAGAAAGGATAAACACCAGGTATTTCACAAACTGGCAACCCCAAAACTTACTCTTATTCATGGATTTTACCTACTTTATTAGGGATGTCACTTTTCTATTTGCCATTGGAACCTGTTAAAGCATGGGGAAAACCGAATATTGAAATGGCAATTACCTGTTTGAATTAAAAATGTACAGAGAAACACAACAGACTGTTTCAACTCACAGCCCGATGATCTACAAAGTCTTCAGCCCTAATCACACGGGACTGGTATTACTAGGGGACATCATATAATTTAGAAATTCCCCCCCCCCCCCCCCGTCTGTGTTTCATGGGGCCCATTCGCACATAATAACTTTTTATATACATTATATAGCCGTCAGTTACTGCTTCTAACCCCTTCAAAGAGAGGCCTTTATCAATTAAATAATTGGATGCATTAAGTGATACCAACATTTGTAATCAGAACCTGTACAGCATGTGCATTAAAATACTCTCCTGTATACAACCCAGTCTCACGGCAGTTCGTGAAATGGTCACGTTATTTAATCTATTGATTCGTGTTCACGATGTTTTTCTCGTTTTTTTCGTGGTGGCCAGCACGAAAATGTAAAGTAATGTATTTCAATGGGAAGCATATTTCGTGATCACAGCACAACTACGGTAGGGAGTAGTATGAAATGCCGAAAATCCGCATAAGGAGGTTGGTCTGGGTGGTGGATGGGTCCAGGACTTTCACCCTGGAGACCGGGGATTGTGGCCCGCGTGTGGCGTTTTGTTTCCCCGTTGTTGTGTTCCTAATCACAACCGTCCCGTTATTGTCGCGCGGCGTGTTAGGTGTCCTTTCCCCGTTCATCTTTTCCTAAACCCAACCTCCGTATAGATGGTTCCCATTTCGTGCTGGCCGCCACAAAAAAAATGAGAAAAATGTGTTCTTGTACACGAATCAATAGATTAAAAATAACGTGACAATTTCACCAACTGCCGTGAGACTGTGTTGGTATATAGCTATAACAGGCTATGAGATAATATGTACTGTATGCATGTAAACACACGGTATACCCATGGTGTTGAAGTCTGTGGAAATTAGCAGCAGCAAAGCATTGCTTCTAACTGGAGCAGATCATTTGTGATGTAAGAATCTGGGTCGTTACAGCTTCCTGGTTAGCAAATCAACATTTCTTATGGTATGGGATGGTACCCAAACTATGCTGTAGTAAGACTTGAAATTGTAGCTGGTGTAAACATTCCCAAACCTTGTGTCTGTCTGCGTTATGAGTGCAGACATTTCGAGGCAATTCCTTTCAGGGATAAAGAAAAGCAGCAGCAGGAGTGTAACACACATGTAACAGTTCTGAAGTCAATAGTCTCCTTTAAGAAAAAGCATCAGCGTGAGAGAGATGTCAGCCTCTCTGTTCAAAGCCACCTTTGGGCCAGACTGACAGTACAGCAGCCAGTCATACAAAAGGTTATTATAATCCACATGTCCTACTTTTCCTGTGCAAAAGGAGAACGAAAAAACCATCCAGCTGTGTTGTACATAACTCCTGTGCATTGTTTGTCATTTGTACTGCAAACCTGACCATGTCCATGAACGGGAGCTAGTTGTTAGTAGACAAAAGTAAAAAGCAGATTGTGATTGTGCGGAGGCTCTGCAGCCTGCTCACTGGGCTCCGTAGGGTGATCAGAAGTAGCAGAGGGTGGGAGAGCCAGAGAAAGGGGCAAGGCCAGGTGGGGGAACTGCTGGGAGAGGGTGTGAGCAGCTGGTCCAACCACACTATATGCCTTCAGGGCAGAGAGGCCATTGAGAACTGTTATATCCAGGAAGGTCACATTGAAGGAAGAGGAGAAGTCAAAGGAGAGGGCCTCTAGCTCCACTGCAACCCCTGCTGCTGGGGAGATTGTAATTTCCTGGTTGGGGTAGGGAGCTTCTGGTGCTGCACTGTGGATCTTGAGGGTCTGCAGACCTAGCAGAGCCAGGTACTGACTTTCCATTGGCTTTACTCCACAAAAAGACAACTGCAAATGGCCAACCGTGCTCCTGTTCAGCAGCTCCTCCAGGACCCAGAGCTCCTTTACCCACACGGTGAGTGGTCCAGGCTCTCTGAGCCCAGCAGTGGGCAGAGCGGAGCGCAAAACGGTGTGGCATCTGCACAGCGAGTTGGCCAGAGCCTCGTCGCAGTCCCGGACGGGGGTGGTGCAGCTGCAGTTCCGCAGGTTGTTGCCCGGGGCGTCGCTGTCAAACAGCAGCGTGGTGTTGACCAGCAGCGACGTTTCAGATGAGGGGGCAGAGCTTGTTGTCTGGGTGACGGGGGTCAGAAAGAACAGCAACCACAGTGACCATGGCAACGAGACAGAGGAGACAGTGTTTGGAGACATCTCCATAGAGATCAAACAGACTACATCTTCACCAAGTGGAGAGAGCGGACTGTGGAGAGATGGGCCAAGCTGTGAACAGATAGATTAAAGTTAGACTGTACTATCCGTCCATACAGCAGGAACAACAGCACAAACAGGACTGAGGATTTAGACTGTGACACTAAAGGAAATGGAGCGATCGATCGAAATGGAGCGATTGACGCGGCTAATAATTAATTTTCAATTAGAGTAGGGTGACCAGATTTCCCGGAACTAAAACCGGGACACTTTGCGCGTGACCGTAGTGCTCGTGCACGCACACGCTTTTTAACGTAAACATGTGCCAGCCCAGGTCAGACATAGACACTGACAGATTAGACATCATTTTGCCAACAGCACCCACAGGCCTACTGCTCACAACATAATGGGGTATCTCAGTTAATATTCATGAATTTTCTTAGTATGTAGCCTACATATCTAAGAAATAATAGCCTATTAAAAGACATTGAGTGAGTTTCGTGTGGGACCAACTTGATTTTTCAGAATTAAAGCATTCTTTTGGAAAATGCACCCACTGAACTTGTGAAAAACTTTGTGAAAAGGTATTTTTCACTGCATGGCACTAAACAAATTATTTGGAACTGCTGCCACAGGCTTGAACTAAACTTATGGTAACACTTTACAGTAAGGGTACATGAATTATGAATTCATATATGAAGTAATTCATGATTGGTGCATTACTTCATTCCTTTATATCTTATGAATCATCAGGAATTGAGTTCATAGCCTCTCATTCATGACCTCATGCATGAACACATCAACAGTGTTAACTTAGCTAACTGTAGGGATAAATGTAGTCTCGCATTGCCAGACCTTCCTCCACAGCGCTGCGGAGGAAGGTCTGGCTAGTCCACACAGTATTCCTGGATGGGAGAAAAAAGTGCTCTGGTTTATTGGCATTTCTTTAAACCAATCACAATCATCTTGGGCAGCGCTAAACGCCGGACAGAGCCACGGTGCCGCTGCAAAATAGTCTCAGGAAGGAACTTGTTCTGGTTGAACATGTGTACGTTCAAAAGTAGTTTTAGTCGTGCAACAGAAAACTCAGATTGGACAGATAGTCTAGCTAGCTGTCTGTATTTACCCTGCAGAGATCTGAGGAGCAGTTAACCATAGTCCTCAGAAATCCACCAGAGGTTAGAACGCAACACAAAGAAAGAGGAAGGTGACGGACATCCGGCGGAAAAGAGTGACATCCGGCAGAATTTCCGGCGGCACTGGAGCAATCCCGGAAGTGGAACATCGTGGATATAGACTAGGATAAATGATACCACAATCAAGTAATTTCATTCAGTAGTACCAGCAGCGATACAGCAGTGCACAGAAGCCCCATGGTTACCACGCATTTAGCACTTGGCGTTTACTTGCGGAGCGATTGTCTGCCTATTCACATGAGGAGCGCAGTGGGACCCCGCGGATCCAAGGCAGTAAGCAGGCCAAGTGTCGCTTACTGCCTGAAAAGACATTAACTCTCTCTGATCAAACACCAGAGCTCAGCAGTATCCCAGATTTATTCACCCCTCTATGACTCACTCCAGTATACTTCGCTGAAAGCACATGACACACAAAGAACTCTCTTTGTCGCTCTGTGCCCTACAGTAACCTGCTTCTGCTTTGCGTCTGTATTTTTACAACATGTGGAGGCCAGCTTAAGACCAACAGCCAAATGAATTCAGCTCTATATTTCCAGGCAAGCCCTGTCTCTCTCTCTCTCTCTCTCTCTCTCTCTCTCTTTCACACACACACACACACACACACACACACACACACACACACACACACACACACACACACACACACACACACACACACACACACACACACATAATTGAGCTACTCTCCAGTTTTACTGGGGAGAGGTCCTTCCAGGCCCCGGGCTACTGCGGAGGGCGTACGGCTGCCTATAAAAAGTTCCTACGCCATGCTGCGCTGTGGTGAAATAGGCAGTGGCCAGCCACATTAAATGTTCAGGAATAATGAAACACTGGCTTCTTTATTTTACCATTCAGGGACGGTGGAAAAGTGGACTGAATAAGCGGTCTTGACTTCCAGAGTCAACTTTTCCCCACACTTCTTTTTATTTTGAAACAGAGGAGGACTTTCCAGTGGAGGTTGGACAAGGTCTACTTGATTGTTGAAAAATTGGTCTGATCCATCCAAAATACATGTGATTGCAATTAGTACCAAAGACACAATTTTTACACTGTAGGTCATTATATTTGCACTGGCTCCTTACACTGTACTGATACATCTAATTGTAAGTTTGTAAATCAACGTGGTTGAGATGTTAATTTCATCAGCAAAACCTATGACAAAAAATACTCATTGACAGCCTTTTTTTCTGTGTTAAAAAAACAGACTAAATCTAAACTAAAAGTGAGCAAATACTAATGCAATTTTTGTCTACAAATTAAAAATTAAGTCGATTTAGCTGCATGACCTGTAGCACTTACATTTCAGTAATGGTATGTCTCTGCCTTTAGTGTTAGCTTATGCTGTGCATGTAAACGCACTGACTGACAGAGATTACTGCTTTTATTATTTAGATGTGAAAACCTACTTGGCAATATACCTGATTCTGAAACCCCCCCCAAAAAATGGCCAAAAAAAAAGTACAGTGAAGCGAATTACCAGACGATCTACGACGTCTACATTGAGTTTGGGTTTGATGTAGCATGTAACATGTAATGTACCATAAAACATTTACTCAATGACTCAGTGTTTGCGTTGCGAGTGGGACAGAGCTAATTGGCCTTTTCCTTACTCATGAAGCTGGACTGCAGACAGATATACACAAAAGTAATTATGGGGTTTCAAATGAGATATTTGATTTGGTCAGAGGTGCCTCATCACTTTTTTTTCCAGAAAGCACTTTCCCTTTCTCTACAGCCTGTTTACTACTCACATGGGACACTATTTATAGACATGTTCCCTGACTTTGTTCCAGATTTCGTTGCAATATCTTTTCCCAGAATGTGATGAAAAAAAACAAAAAAAACAAAGCACATGAACATTGAGTCTGTAGAACAACATTCATTATCCATGAGGAACATCAACCCTGACCTGAAAACCAGCAAACGTATTTTTTTTTTCTGAGACCAAAAGGTGACATATTCTTATTGATTAATTGTTAGTGATTACCCATTATCAATTCTTATCATTCATAACATTTGACCTTTGACCTCCTGTCTTTGCTTATATTGTTTTAGTGCAATATTTATTGTAAACCAGAATATGTCACACACTCTGAAAGTGTCTTCTTAGATC